>NC_051156.1:7356769-7505734 GCF_013339745.2 Dermacentor silvarum | reverse complement strand
TTTCAGTTATGATGTGCTTTTGTTTAGCAACTTGCTCGACAAGCTCATCATAACTTAACTGTTGGCTGCTGTATGCATGGTCCAGGTGTAGATGCACTTCCTGCTGCAAAGGATCATCGCTGTCACTGCTAGCGATGGCAGAGACCTCTTGCTCAGATCCAGGTGGCACAGTTGAGCTCCTGACAACTTCAGGCTGGCAGGAGAAAATAAAGAAAGCCATGTGTTTCAGTCTTTATAACACTATTTATTCACAATACACTCGGGGCCCAAGGGCATTTGATTTGAGTTGGTTTTGATTACAAAAATTTGAACATAAACAGCAGTAAATGTACATATTATTCCAAATATAAAAGAGGCTCACAAATGAAAAAAAAGTTACAACAAGACACTGAAAAAAAAAACGCAAATAATGCAGAGCACAAGCAAGGATGAACCAGATAGCATACAAGGTATATAAACAGCGCCTGCAAACAGGACCGGAAAAGGAACGACAAGAGGAATCGCACTCAAGAAGCAGCAGCATGTGCCTACAAAACAAGAAAAACAGTGGAAAAAAGATTGGCTGAATCAGGAAATGAACTAAAAAGGGGGAAAAATTGACAATGCGACACTTTCTTGTGTTTAAGATAACAGCACATTAGTCAAACGAGACTTAAACTCAGAATGATCAGCTATTTCAACAGTGCAGCTGCAGATGAGAATTTGTACACTACATTTTTCATTAATACTTCACACTAGTAAGTTTACTAAGCATCATCACTTGTTTTTTCATGCACTAGCACAACCCTTACGTAGCTGCCACCTGTGTCAAGCCCTACCATAAAAAGAAATAATGAGGTATATGTAAGCATAACATGCTTTTTCTCTGTATTACTTGTGCTTATATTACCTTTGTTCTTCTCAACGGTCGCCTCTTCTCCACCTTTTGCTGTCTCAAAGGGAATATTGTGGGCACACGGTTCATGTAAGTCTTTTTCCCTCCTTCGAAGTGGGCACTGCAAACTCTATGTCCTGTGGTTGGAGTAAACTTCGAGAACCTAGGTAGAGAGAGTTCCAGGATTAATGCTATGACACAATGAACATGGCCAGGACAGCAATAGTGTACCTTCCACATTTTTTTGTATGTACAGGCTGGATACTTCCATTGTGAGACAACGGTACAACTTTCTCTTGATTAGCGTCCATAAGATTCCATCAGTACGGTGCAAGTGATAAAGTTTTTTTTTTTTTTTTTTTTTTTTTGGGGGGGGGGGGGTTATTCGACAGCGCCACAGACGCAAAAAAATCTTCAGCTGTTGCAGCCAGTTAGCTGCATAGGTGCCGCGAAATCGGCCGCGGGCATGCGCCAGATAACTACTTCCCGGAAAGTAGGGGCGAGGTTCCGGAGACACCACTTGCCTCGAGGATGATCCGTGAACGCTCATCCGACCTTTGGCCCAACGAGTTATGGCTAAGTCGTTGCCAAGAGTCCCGTGAAGCATGTTACGTCGATTAAAAAAGTTGCCTCTCGATGTACAGGGTCGTCCACTCTTAGTTTGATCACGCAAGCGCGTGGCTATGCTCTTCGAAGTGCCAATGCATCTGACACGGCCGCGCACCGAAGTGGCGTCGGCGTATAGGCACTTGTATCTGGTGCTTCTCGTAGTGCGCCACTGCGCTTCGATGTGCGGCTACGACTGACGCACTGGCACTCCGAAGAGCACGGCCATGCGCTCGCGTGTTCAAACTAAAAGTGGACGACCGTGCGCAGTAGTACTATTACAAAATCCTGGTCAGAGAGCTCACCGTCAACTTATGCATGCATGCTTGCTACTTGCGTTGTAAAGGAAACCACGTAAGCGACGTACGGGGTGCTGTACCCAAACAGCATGAACACCTAAAGGACCTCATATAGGCATACAGCACTATAACTTGTAATAAAAGTATGCAGCGATAATAAAAAAAAAGGGCGGGACGCGGGGCGATACAACAAAATGCCCGGCCTAAACACCCACTGTACGAACGGCGGCTCACCTATTCCGGAAGGGCATACGTAATGCGCAAATATTCTTTGGCGTACTCAGCTACATGGTTTTATATTCCGAGACAAGAGGCCAACCGTAATGCACCTATTTACTAGAGAAACTGTGTTTTACATGGCAAAACAGCTGTCTTACCTGCCGTTCCGTCCGGCCCTGTTAATCCGTTGGATCCACGTCTCTCGTAGCTTTCGCTCTTTAGGAAACACGTAGAATCCGAAGCCTTTGTCCCTTGTGCTGTTGTTGTAGCACCCAGGAACGCAGCAGGTGAATCCTCCCATGGCACGATAGCTCCACACTAACCAAAAATTGCCAAAAATCGTCCGACGTACAGGCACTGCGGGCGGCTGGAGCGGCCGGATGACTACAAGTACCAGCATGCACCGCGGCAGCGGTGGCGTCGTGAAACTGGCCGGTGGGATCGGTCTATTGCTCTCAGGCGGAAGCCCTTTGCCTACTCGTCCAGCGCACGTTGACGGCCGGGTAAAGGTATCCCGGCTCGAAATTCAAACAGTCCAACTCTGGGGCTGTCCGCTTTGTGTGCAGTGGATAGACCGGCCATGAACGGTGTATGATAGGAAAGGAATAGAATCGAACAACAGGAACCCTTACATTATACCAACCCTATAGCGCCGCCACATATCAAATCTAGTGATCTTTGTATGACCTAAACCTTTATGATATTTTGTTCAAGCTTCCTTCAATACCACTTCTCACTATAAGGCACTCCGCTTTATTTTAATTGTCATCTGGGCTTTGAGAATGGAACGTTTTGTTTTAAGTGACATATTCAGCATCGACAACAACCATAAAACTCCGAGCCACATATCTGGCGAAAAGGAGCCAGCGTTTCGAAGGCAGCGATGCATAGTGACGCGTGAGCTGAGTTAGATGTCTCTGACAAGCAGGGAAAAAAAGGAGAAATCGTAAACGCCCATATCCCCTGCGTCATACACTCGACCTCAGGCGCATAATTGCATGACTATCATTTAATGGTTACGCGACCAGGCTTAGCTGTACCTGAGGCGTCTTCTTAGTGAACATCACGAATAAGGCTCTGATGGCACTCTGGTGATTGCATTTTGTCTTGCAAATAAATTGCGGGTACATTTTTCTTTGATTCCTTGCAACAAAAGTTCACCTTGTAATATATAACGCAGTCAAGATGTATAGATAACGTCATCAGTCAGGTAACAGATAGCGCAACACTAATTTGTATGCGTCAGCAACCTTGCCGTGCCAGTGCTTTGAGGTGTAAGGAACAAAGGAGATTATACGAGCAACATGTGTGACGCGGCACTTTCTGGACGCACGACGTCATAACACCGAGTTGCCCACGGCTAACAATTTCCTTTCGCTGTCATACGCTGTTTCGTTAGCTAGATGGAAGACAGCAGCAATAATTAGATCGCGGGCAAATGTGTACAAGCAGTGAGTAAGGGTGTGCCTAAACTTGCTACTTAACCAGTACAAGAATGGTAGAAAATGTGTAATTAGTTTGGAGAATAAAAAGCAAAGTTAAATGAGTTGGCAAGACATAAGCCAAATGAGCAGAAAAATCACTTAGAACACCCCAAAATAGTGTGTGCGACTGAGTGGAAGTCACCTATCGCCTTACAGTTGGCACTATCTTATTTTTTTTTTCAGATTAGCAGGAAGGTTCCCTCCATTTTTCCTACAAACATGACACGTTTCAGGACAGTACATTACCAATTCAATCCAATCAGCGTGTTTTGTTACCAGGAAATATGTACAAATAGCTCAGAAAGAACCGCCACCGTGCACTTTTCAATGCGTGCTGCTTGACGTGCGATGGTGCTGCCATCTCTAGGTAGACCTCTCGACAGTGACCACATGAGTTTGCACGATTGAGGGCATGTCAGGAGCGCTCGAGCATAAACTTTCTGGTACGTAGTACCTCTGGTACCTTTCTGGTACTTCTTTATCCAGGTCTTCCAGTTGGTATTCGGATCATCTGCACTGATGTTGTGAGGTGCCTAAGTCCCGGTTTAAAATAACGCCTGTGACAGGAGGTTACAGGCGAATTCCCTACCAACCTCGGGCAGCCTCCTTGCAGCCCCAAAGCGCGCGAGTGGACCACGTGCGCCCAGAGTCCTGGCCTGGACTAGTGGCAACGTGGAACAATGCCCAACATGAAGCAGACAGGTGACTTCCAAAAGATTTGTGCTTATAATAAATGCTATCCTACAAAACGTATGCAGTCAGGTACCAATCAAGTGCTGTAGCATATATAGGGAATATTAGGCAAAGATCCTCCTTCTTGTTTTTCCTAATTATATATCTCGCACGTTCCGTCTGAAAATGCACCCTACTGAGCATATTACACATGAATAATCCTTAAATTCTTTAAAGTCTTAAAGTCTTTAAAAAACTGCAATTTCTTATCATTCGAGAACAATTAGCAACTATTATATATTTGAGACTGTCGCGATAAACTAATAAATTTTATAAGCAATCTTAAGTTTTAATAAAAATTACTCCATCTCCCGCTAAAGGGAACCATGTGTGGATGCGATGCAGTGGGAAGATGGTTAGCTTTAGCGGGAGATGGTTTCGCAGGCAGCGGCCCGAGCGCTCATCGCGGCGCTGCACAGGAGAGAGAATGAGGCGCGCGCGCTCCGTCATTTTCATACCGCGGAACTACCGTGGCGCCCCCAGCGGAGTATGCAGCTGTCGCAACACCTGTCGTGCGCGCCGCTCCGGATTCTTAGAGGAGAGAAAGGGGGTAGCGTAGGAGAGGAGAGAGAGAGGTTGAGGGGACGCGCGTGCGCTGTGGGGGTGTGGCACGCGGGCGCCTCTCCGTAGAGGATTCCTAGAGGAGAGAAAGGGGGAGCGTAGGAGAGGAAAGAGAGAGGAGGGGACGCGCATGCGCTGTGGGGGTGTGGCACGCGGGCGCCGCTCCGTACAGGATTCCTAGAGGAAAGATCAGGCCTGGTGGTACTCAACAGAGGAGGACCCACCTACGTCCGCCGTGGGGTGAGCACAGCCATCGACCTCTCCCTCACCACCGAGCAGCGCTCCTACGACTGGGCACTTGGGGCTCTGATCACTTCCCGATCTTGATCACCCTCGGGTGTGGGAGAAGGCCGAGGTCTCGAACATACCACGTCACAGACTGGTCCCAGTTCAGGAAGCGCTGCAGTGAGCTGGAAGATGGCTGTGACCTCCTGAGTGCCATCATGGAGTGTGCCCAGGCAGCCACAGTCCAGTGCTCTGCTCAACCGGACACCCCTGCCCCGGATCTGCTCCTGCTCAACCTCCGTGCGTCCAGGCGATGCGTGGAGCGCCGAGCAATCCGGACGGGCAATGCAGAGCACTGGACAGAATACAGGAGAGCGGATGCCCGCTGCAGACGACAGACCAGGCGCAGAAGGAGCCAGAGCTGGGGGAGCCTTTGCGCCACCATCGAGGACCGCTCCAAGGGCCCCCTGGCCTGGCGCCTCCTAAAGTCCCTGACCGGCAGGAAGATAAACCGCGACCCCGTCCTCGCTGTGGCTATATCGCTGGGCATCAGTGAGGCGGCACTGGCGGAGTTGCTAGCGGACCACTTCGCCCCCCCGGCCGCCCTCGCTGCTGCCACCCTGCCGGTCGGACTTCCTCCTGCCAACCCGCCTACCTGCCTGCTGGAGCTGCATCCGGAGTGGGCGACCAGCCAGATGGCGGCCATCTGCCAGGACCCACTGACTCTCCACGAGCTGCAGGCGGCCCTGAGGAGGGGCAAGCGTCGCAGTGCACCAGGAGCTAACGGAGTGTCACTCCAGATGCTCCGCAACCTGGCCACCAGTGAGCAACGACGCCTGTTCGACTGTTACAACAACATCTGGTGGTCAGGAGAGGTGCCGGAGGCCTGGCGCACAGCCATCGAGGCCCCCATTCTGAAGGGCAGAAAGCCGGCCAACGAGCTGTCCTCTTACCGACTGGTCTCCCTCACCTCCGCTGCCTGCAAGGTGATGGAGGCCATTGCTCTGGCACGGCTCGAATGGGTGGCCCGCGCCTGTGGGTTCCTCGTGGACCAGCAGACAGGCTTCCGGCGCCGAAGGTGCACTGCGGACTCCATCGCAGACGTCGTCTCCACCCTGGAGGACGCCAGGGCCAGCGGAGACCTCGCCATGCTCCTCCTCATCGACGTCAAGGGGGCATTCGATGGCCTCCCACATGCGGTCGTCCAGCAGGCTCTGGACCTCCTGGGCATTGGCGGCAACCTGCGGCGGTTCCTGTCTTCGTTCCTGAACGACCGCACCCTCAGGGTCCGCGTGGGCCATGCAAGGAGCACTCCCCGTCCGGTGGCAGCAGGCGTACCACAAGCGTCAGTGGTGAGCCCATTTCTCTTCAACCTCGCCCTGGCCCGGTTGCCTGCTGCACTGCCGACCGACTCCCACTACAAGGTGGAGTGCTCCATCTACGCGGATGACATCGCCCTGTGGGTGCGGGGACCACCGCAGTCAAGCCGCCACGTGCGCCTGGCCCTCCAGAGAGCCCTGGACGCCGCAGCCGCCTACCTGGGCAGCATCGGTCTCTCGGTATCGACGGGGAAGACGGTGGTCCTCCTCGTCCACCCGAGAGCAGCGGCGCGACGCTCAGCTCCCCGGCTGCAGCTGGAAGGCGTACGCATCCCATGGAGTACGACTGTCTCGTACCTTGGGCTGCGCATCGACCACCGGCTAACCTGGCTAACGGCAGTCGGGGCCATGCAGACCCAGACCATCAGGGTCCGCAAGGCCGTGTCGCAGCTCCTTGCCCGCGGAGAGGGCTGCTCAGTCAAGTGGGCCCTGCGGCTCCACGAGGCGGCGGCCACATCACGTCTGCGGTACGCCCTCCCGCTGGTGGCGCTGCCACCACGCCGCCTCGAAAAGTTGGAGCTGCAGCACCGGGCGGCCATCCGACTCTGCCTGGGCGTCCCTCGGTGCTCCCAGATCGCCGCCACCCTTGCAGAGGCTGGAGCATGGCCCCTGTCGCTCCTCTTCCTGCAGCAGGGGCTAAGGCACGTCGACCCCCTCCACCATGCTCCTGACGGCAGAGGCCTGCTGCGTCGCCTCCAGTCCCGGCCATCCTCAAGGATAGGTCAGCTGTGCCGCCTCTACGAGGAGGTGGTCGGCAATCCTCCGGCGAATGCGGTACTGCTGCCCCCACCACAGAGGCCTCCAGTCCCCATCGCCACGGAGCTTCCCGGGACCTCCAAGAGGCGCTCGCCTACCTGCGCCCTGCAGCAGACAGCCGCCTGCCTCCTGGATGAGACCCTCGGAGACCACCTCCTGGTGTACGTCGACGGATCAGTGGTACCGGACACCGGCTCTGCCACGGCGGCCTGCACGGCACCAGCCCTGCAGAAGAGCAGGCAGTGTCGACTGCCCAGACACGCCAGCTCGACTGCAGCGGAGGTGACAGGCCTCCACCTGGCCGTCGACTTACTCTCCGAGGAACTCCCTGAGGTACCGGCGGCCATCCTCTGCGACTCCAAGGCAGCCCTCCTCGGCCTGCAGAGGCCAGAAAGCGCCAGTCTTGGAGTCGCGCTGCTGTCTACCCGGCTGACAGCGCTGCAGGATGCAGGCCACCCGGTGTCCCTGCACTGGATCCCCGCCCACGTAGGGATCCCGGGCAACGAGGCAGCCGACACCCTGGCGAAGGACGCCCACCACACCACTGTGCCCCTCAGCCGGGCCGTGACGGAGGGTGACTTCACAGGACTGAGGCTGCGGCGACACCTGGCGACCTACCACCCTGACAAACGGGTGTCACTGGGATGCCCCCCACGCCCACTCCCCCAGCGAGGCCTGGCTCGCAGGGAGACCTCGCTCCTTCTTCGGCTCCGCATCGGCTGCAGCTGGACGGCAGCACGCAGCCACCGACTAGGACGAGCGACGTCCCCGGCCTGCACTTCATGCGGGGAGCCGGAGACCATCGAGCATCTCCTGCTGGCCTGCCCGGCGTACCTCCAGCAGCGGGGCCCACTCCTGCAGGAGTTCCGCCGCCTGGGCCTCCCCTCAAGCAAGGAGGAAGACCTTCTCTTCCCCGGCCGACACCACCTTCCTGCACTTCGAGGCGTCGTGGAGTACCTTGACTCGTCAGGGCTCTCCGCACGCCTCTAAGACATGATTTCTGCAAGCAGGACGGTCTCGCGGCCTCCCAACCCGTCCCGGGCCTGACAGGCCCGGAACTACACCCCTGCAGTCTCTGCAGCACTCCAAGGCCTTCCATCTCGGCCTGATACGTGCCGCCACAGCCTGCCGGTTTGCTACGCCCAGCCATGGTGACTCCACCCTATCCCCCTTTCTCTCCCACTTACCCCTCCCTGTTGGCGCTGAGCCGTGCTCCCTCAAGGGCTGCAGAAGATAGCGTCAACCTTTCGCTTTCCCCACGAACCACTTACTAGAGGAAAGAAAGGGGGGAGCGTAGGAGAGGAGAGAGAGGGGGAGGGGACGCGCATGCGCTGTGGGGGTGTGGGACGCGGTAGCGACGGACAGAGCCGCCGGCAAGAAATGCTTCACATTTAAAATGAAGTTCGTACCGTACAGTTTCTCCACACTTACGGGTGAAAAAAATAATTTCGGAAACCTTGCATTGAATCCTATCACATGTTTAAGAGAAGCCCTTGTCTAAGACGTTGCTCACCCTAACCTTTTGCAGTTATGAATATGAAACTATCCTTAACAAGTTTTTACGGCTTTTTTAGTACCTGAAAGATCTTTTCCCAATTAGAACTTCCATACCTCCCCGCACTCAGTCGACAAAGTTGCGACATCAGTCGAGCAGTGCGATAAGCCCTAACGCGCCATTCTCTACATCGACAAAGTTACGTTGGCTAAATGGGTAGGTGTGCCGTCTGCCGGGCGTGAAGCGTAGTTCAGCGCTTCTCCGCTTCATGACGACAAACGTGGCGCTGCGGTCGGAGATCAAGTTCAAGTTTATTCAAATAGTAAAAGTACACATGAAATATTGTACAAAACATCTGGAGCTCAAGGCTAGTTGGGATCCATGCTAGTTAGTATTCACAATCACAACGGCAATACGGCAAAGTGTAATAAATAAATAATATGTACATAAATATGCATTTATAAACAAAAGGCAGGGTGCTTGTACTAATAGCTACGAGAAACCCACAAAAAGAAATTTGGACTTAAGAACTATACACTGGAAATGACTAAACAGATAACAGTAGTAAATGATGGTATTTCAATGACAATGAAAGAAATCTGGCTTGTTTTACTTTTGATGGCAAGTTGTTCCATAGGAGTGCTCCAGTGCTGTTTAACCTCCTCCGTCCATATACATTATTAATTTTTGGCAAGAGAAAATTTTCTTTAAGTGCGCTGCGTGTATTGCTTCCCGAATATGAAAAGTCGCAGACCTGCGCGGCACACGCAGCACAGTCACAGCGTAAGCTGTGGAGCGGCTCAAAAGTAGCTCCAATTTGGGCACCACGCACAACTTCGCCCTGTTGGAACGAGAACAATCTGAACTGTCCGCCCGGCGTCGACGGCAAGCTGCGGCTTGTAATGCTCTCTGCAAAGCAGTCTGCTGAGCCCGATCAAGCCTTACAACTGCAACTTACATGTCGGGCTCGCCGCGTTTGCAGGCACCTTAACTATATGGCGCCACCATACTGGCGGAGGCTCGGCAGCTCGGGAGTGCGTTGATTACGCGCCTCGTCTGAATCGCATATCGTCGTCTGCGCCTGCGCCTGCAAACGCCTGCTGCGTTTGCAGTCACCTTACCTAGATGGCACCACCATACGGGCGGGGGCTCGGGTCGTCTGCCCCTGGGCGCTTGCCTTATATGGCATTTACCGCAGCCCGATAGCAAGCGCTTGCGAGGCTCAGTGGTAGAGTATCTGGCTCCCACGCAGCGGGCGCGGGTTCGATCCCGGCGGGAAACGCGTACTTTTTTCGCATTTCCGGCGATAGCGGTTACGGCCCAACGCCGGTGGCCGCCGCCGGCGGCATCATCGCGAACCAAAACGGCTATTGGAATGAGCCCATAACAGCTTAAGCTGTAAAAATCTGTTGAACTCGACAAGCAGTTCTGTCATAAGCCGCGCGCGTCGTGTGCTGCTGCGGCCGTATTACATTGGAACTGCGCCACATTTACCATCGTATTTAAACTGAAAACAACTTTCACGGTGGCATCATAACCGGTTACAAATTTCTGAATGCAGCAGAGCTCTGTCACTTACGAAGGCAACGCCCTTGCCTTTTCCGTCACCTGTTTGTTTCCTCGTCTGTGGTGCAAAAATATAAGAACTATTAACAAGATAAAATGGCAATCTCGCCGGAAAATCTGCGGGCGCGTTGGTCGGCCGCGCTGCTCAGCTCAGAACTCCAAGACTAAATTTAGGCCGTCCAGCGAGCCATGGAGGCCGTGCGGGAGCAACAGCTCCCAGTGGCCATCCAGGCGGCCCCAGGACCAGGCCTCCCAATCGCCGGATTCCCAATAAATCTCACTCATTAACGCTGTTTACTTCGCTAAACACGTTAAACTTGAGTCTACGAGGAGAAGCACAAATTCTGCATGGACGAAATAGCCCTTCAGTTCTTCTAAAGCGAGAAAAGCAAAAGTTTGCTTTGCGGAACAGATGTATGTAGGAGCTGTATGCGAGCTGCAATTCGTGCAGGGTCTATTAACACGGAATGCGCAAGATAAATGATTTGGCTTGAAGGCATGTAACAAACAATGGCATAAATATTGATATTCGTAAAAGCAAAATCCCCTGGTTCAATTTTTTGCCCGTATTGGGGCTATTATAAACGAGACACGCTTGCATTAAAATTTAACGATCTTTTTCGGCAATACAAATAAAGTTGTTCTTGATTTTAAAAACGTTCTTGCGTTGTTCGATGATGTATGATGAGAGGAGTTGCTTGTAGCATGAAATATACCAGTTTGGACCCATGATGATCGTATATAGGTATATCTGAATGCAATAATTATTTGGGTAATTATTCAAGGTGCTTTTTCTTTTCTGGAGCACGCTCTATGAGCAAAGCTCTTGGTCGTCACAAGGAAGTGTAGGCGAGCAATATATTAGCTTGATGATGGTGTTCGTAATTTCAATTTTATGCTGCTCACAACCGATGACTCCTGAACTCTTGAGCTGGCAAAATGAAAAAAGGAATGCCAGTGGCAGGGCATCTGCCAGTCGTTTTGTTGTACACCGCGGCCGCTGCACTTCAATTTGAATTTTTCGCACATAGAATCCTTTCGTCGGTCGTCCTTGAGCAGGTTCATTTCTTCATTTGTCTACAAATACTCATTCTTCACCTGTAGAACACGCGACATTTTCATTCGCATCCTATTTTCTTGACGCGTCTGTAAGTTTGGCTGGCGGTCTCTTCAGGATTATTTCAACGGCCGACATCCCGTCGAAGCCTTGTTTTCTCTTTTTGCGGGAATTTTCTTCAGCATGTAAGCCGCAGCGTCGGGTAGCATCGAAGAAGCAGTGTCACTCATTAGCCGCGCATACGCCATCGGAATCTGCACAATATTCCTGCCGGTCATACGCTCGATGACACGCTCCTTGAAGTGGCGCTGGCACATGACTAATGCAGTTGAAACATTTTGTCAGTATGGTGAAGGGCAAGCTCACGTCTCTCGGAAAGTTCTGGGTCTCAGCGCATAGGAAAAAATGGTATTTTCGCTTGTGGCTTGCATGTTTGTAGACGAACTTAAAATTCGGCGCAAAGCAAGTGGTGCCCTTCCGGCTTGTTTTGTTCTTTGCAGGAACACTTTCACTTTGTCCCGGTATGTCCCGAGCTTGGTATACATAAACATCACCCGCAGTATTCACTTCACTCCTTAAGGGTGTAAGAAAATTACAGGAACTCGAAGCGCAGCCCATCGTGCCGTCAGTGTGTTAACAAACGATATAAATGACTGCTTTTGAAAATTACTCAATCCAGCAAGAAACATCACACTTTTATGTACTATCTCAACATAATTTAACGATTTTTGCAGGTTTTACTCTGAAAACCAATTATGTTAAATATAACAGGTGCGGAATACCAACACACTCAGTAGTAGACTACTTGCGTTTCACGACAGGCCCCTGACCGCAGCGCAGCGCCACTCCTGCTATCATGATGCGGAGAAGCAGTGAACTACGCCAGTCTGCACACCTACCCATCACAAAGGGAAGGCACACCACCTTTATTCCCTCAGGAACAGGCTTGTCCAGTCTCCTCTGGCAGCACGCGTGCAAAGCAGCTTCGTCGTCGCGCTCATCTTAATACGCAAGCATGCGTAGTTTTGAAGCAGCTTTGTAGCAGGGATACAGTTGCAATTGTCAAATCAACTACAGCTCAACTATAGGCAAAATACAGATACCGGCTACAGAGAGACTCTATACCAGCAGTTTACATGGGTAAACGAGAACTTGGCTCTTTCTATCGGCGCGCCCGTCTGTTTCACGCCTGCTCGGCCGTCCGCCGGATAAGCGGGTGCTCGACTGCCTGATTTGCAAATCAGCACGGCCCTCGTGACGATATTCCACGCTGACGCGTGCACGCGCGCCGTCCTCGCCATGCGCGTGCCGGATAATGTGGAGGCATTACTATACGCAGACAGCAGCCGCTGCGGAGGCACGTCCATACTGCGTAGGGGATAAAAGTGCGTAATTGACTGACAAAGGGGCTCGGGGGCCGCAACACCGTGCGTCTCTTGTGAGAGGCGTCCGGCAAGAAAGCGGTTCAGCGGGCGCCCGGACCACCCGGCGCAGGAATGCGTGCGCGAGATGCCAGCCGGCATGGAGAGGTTCGGAGAGTATACAGCCGGACGGGGTGCCGTTCTGTTTGCCCATCGTGCCCCTATACACTATAGCGAAGGCGGACCGCCGCCCAATTGACAACTATGTATAGTTGTCTTGGGCGGCGGTCCGCCTTCGCTGTAGTTTCTCGCAGCTCTCAGTGCCCCGTATACGGTGCACTGAGAGATGCGAGAAAACAAGCACTTTTCCTTACCCTTTTCAAGTCTGTCCACTCATATAGGGACTATTTCGAGGAAGCGTTGAAGCCATTATTGGCTGTTTATTAACACAGTTACTTTCTAACTGCTCCCGCAAGTGCACCTGTTTACGACTAATTTGTCAGCCTCAGATAGTCGCGGCCGCACAGGTACGTTCAGTCTTTCACATTTAAGCGCGTATACTTGACGCGACCAAGCGCAAAACAATGTTCGTATCACAGCCCAAGGTGGCGGCGCCTACGGTTCAAAACTAAAATCGTCCGCATGGGTGGATAGAACGTCACCTTCACCGGGAAGCTGCACGCGGCTTCGTGAAGTATACGGAGCTTTGCGTCCCAACAGAAGAGTCTAATAGAACCGTTCGAACGTTCCTATTTAAAGCAACCAATTGGTACAATCAATTCTGCATTTCACTGAGAATGTTGACAGGCGTTAGTTCTCTTGAGATGCATTTTTCCCAGAATAAGTGATCGCGCAATAGATTGGTCTTGCAGTTCACCGCATTCGGATTCTTACCAAAATATATTTTATGCATAGAGAACCGGTGCTCCCCTCAATTGACTATCGCTCACCCTTTCAAACTGCTGGTTTTAGGTAATCCTGCCTACAGATGTCTGCTTCTACAGAGCACTGTGATGACTGGATACCGGATAATAGGCAAATACCAATTTGTTCCCGCGAGTCATTGTCCCAGCCTGTTTGTATATGGGCACGAATTATGGGTTAACAAGTGTTTTAACACTGGTTTTAGAGTGCCTATAAATGCCTATGTTTGTCCTTCTTGCCCATACATACCTAAATGCCTATTTTTAGTTTTAGCACTTAAAAACGTTGGTTTTTTTTTTCGGCTTCTTTTTTTAGCGGGGGGTGTGCACTCTTTTTGTTTATAACGCACATTCAGCTGCTAGTTTGCACCTGGCAGCATTGCAGACGCTGTTGCTAAACAACTGGTAATGTGAGCTAATAAATAAACACCTGCGTTGCCAACGTTAGTTGAGGTATTGATGACCTTTCACCATCCACCTTGTACACTGGTTAGCAATGCCAGAGAAAACTATCACCAAATATATTCTTATTCGGCAGTGGTCATGTAATCCCATATTAGAATGCACTCGTGAATTTGAGAGAAAAAGACGAAAATTGAGAGAAGTATACAATGCACTGTAGCTTCGAAACACTGTTGAATGTAGAGTGCGCTGCGTGTGTGTTAGGCGGACGCGTACACAGTCCGTTGGAATAACTGTCGAAGGTAGCTACGCGGTCTCCTTTTTCGGCACCTCCACACCTTTTATTGAATCTTCTTCTTCTTTCTGGGGTTTTACGTGCCAAAACCAGTTCTGATTATGAGGCACGCCGTAGTGGAGGGCTCCGGATTAATTTTGACCACCTGGGGTTCTTTAACGTGCACTACAACGCAAGCACACGAGCGTTTTCGCATTTCGCCTTCATCGAAATGCGCTTTTATTGAATAGACACACCAGCCGATGGCGGCTCATCTAAAATATGCAATAGATACCTCTCTGCAACGAACTCTGTCCCTCACCCCACCCTCCCCCGCTATATTAATTGTATGTTAGGAGATACATACTCCCGTGCTCCAACGTATGAGGAGGAACACTATGCGAGGATAAGATCACTGCGACCTACAAAAAGCGTTTAAGAAAGAGTTCTTGTAAACAGTTTACGAGGTGCGGGACAGCAGCCGAACCATTTCATATGTTCATTGCGTCCAGTGTCTATGGTAGCAGCTGTCGAAAAAGTTTCTGCAAATGTGCAGTTGGTCTTAAAACAAAACTCATGGCAGTTTTTACTGTTAAAATAAATTCTGGAGGTTCACATAAGCGAACACTGAAGAATCCAAGAAGCGTGAAGCCAACAAACATATGAAAATGCAAAAACGTTCCTTCTTCTTCCGTAAATGTTGAGCGCTCGTTTCCAGCCTACAACCTTATTAAATGTGAAGCATTTCTTTGCCTAGTCAGAGCCAAGGTCATAGCAAGGTAACGCGCTAGGACGCCATGAAACTTTGATCACGTTTTGTCTCCGAAAAATGCAGGCCAATACCGGGGGAAAACAAGTCTGAAAACTGGGATATAGTGCGAGTTAAGGCGGCCCGATTGGCCAGCATCGGACATAGTGCCAACAAACACCGGATATAGTACGAATTGAGGCGGCCCGATTGGCCTGTACCGGACATAGTGCAAACAAGAATTGGATATATAGTGCGAATAAACGCGACCCGCGGTGGCACGTAAGCGCAGACGTGAGCTCCAAAACCAACATGTCATCGATGTCATGGTGTTGCCGTCATTCCGTCGTCACCGTTTTATTGTCTTCATGAGATTGTGATATCATTCTGTCGTCGTCGTGACATCGTCATATTTCCGCAGTTTTTTTTGTCTATTGCTTGACTGCGTTGTCATATCGCTGTCATCAGGCCGTGTTCGAGCCGTCGACGTCATCATTTCATGGTTCTGATCCCCATCGTCGACACGTCGTGATACAGCCGCCGCCATAGCGTTGTCGTCATGCAATCGTCGTCATACCAGCTCCGTCATTCCCTTCATCACACCCCCGTAGTTATGCCGTCATACCGTGCCTCGACATCAATCCAGCATCGGCATCGCGTTGTCATCACGGCGTCGTCATCACACCGTCGTCGACATACCAGCGTCGTCACTCAGGCATTGCCGTCTCATGGTCATCATGCAGTCGTCGTCGTCACACTGTTCGTCTTCATACCATCGTCGCCACTCTAGCAGAGTATAGTCATTCCATGGTCGTCACGAGAATACTCCCTCGTTCTTGGGGACGTTCAATGCGGCCACGCGCGGTGGAATTGCACTCGTCCGGGCTCTTTCAGACGAAGCGGCAAGAGGTCGAACCCGGCCAACCAGTGGTTGCCCCGTCACGAGGAGGGAGTAGTTGGCGTCACCTTAAACACCACGAACCGAGAGCCCACTACGCGATGTGGCGGTGTCATCGACCCCGTGTTCACCAGAGGGGTTTATCTAGAAGTGATGTATACTGGGCGAGTTGGTATTCCATAGTTTGACGAAAAATAACGCGGAAATACAAGGGGCTAGAAAGAAACAGCTGCGCTTGTATCCTGTTTCTTTCTCGTCCCGTGTTTTTCGCCCTATTTTTTGTCAGTAGAGTTTATCTAGCCATTTGTAAGTACGGCTCGTACTTCAGTACGCAGAGGCCACTACTATATATTGTTACGAGCACGAGGAAAAGGGTTTATTTAGGCGTTGAACCGCAGGAACAGCAGGCTACGAACAGCAGCAATGGCCGCTGCACAGTCGTCGTTCTCTTCTTCATTTCTTTTCGATCTCCACGTCCCTTTTACGCTCATGGACGCAACATACCTCTCCTCGCAGACAAAGCCCACTGGGCGAGTCAACTGGCTTGTCGTGACGTATATGATTTCAACCTGGCGACATGCGTGACTTGTGTCCTATAGCAGAGCGTCTACCAGTGTTCGTGAGGCGCGCGAGAGTATTATCTGTTATCCTTTGAAGTTGAAGGATCTCTGTTTTCGCAGCATGGTCATAGTGTGTGTGTATGTGTCAGTTTTGTCTGGTACCATGAGACTGCCAGAGAGTATTGGTGAAATGAACAGACTTCTGTTTCACGTCCAAAGCCACACTACACTTTGCGCATGTTTTGAGCAGTCAGACTAGAAGGTGACAATATTAATATTTCTGTATTATGAAACAAAGAATTGAGGCTCCATAACATAATTACTGAGTTGACAGCTATCCATTATTGATATAAAAACGAGAAAAAAAGTTTGTGGTATACTCCTAAAAAACAATGTACTCTCGTCAGATCAAGTGGGGACAGTTACAAACCAAGTCATATAAGAGTCCGGCACTACTACATGTTATATATCCAGTAATATGCACGACCGATAAATGCAAATATTGTGATGCACGAGCTACCTTAGAAAACATACTATGAGAATGCCAGGGATTAATACACAGTAATGAGAACGGGCGGGCCGCCCGTTCTCATTACTGTGTATTATCAGAACCTCCGGGCGCGTTATTATCAGAACTGTGTATTATCAGAACCTCCGGGCGCGTTGGCGGGCCGCGCTACTCAGCTCAGCCCTGGATGAGCAACTCTGGGAAATCCAGCGGGCCGAGGACGCCGCTAGGAGGCCAGACCTCCTGGCCGACACCTAGGCGGTAGCCCAGTCCACAAACACGCCGGATATGAAATAGTTTTTCTGTCTGTCTGCCTCTCGTCAGCAGAATAAATGACAAACAACCTCATCATGATTATTTTGATGTCAGATTCACACTGTATATGGTTAATTTCATACGGGAAAGTCCCATTTCCTTACTGACAAATAGCACAACACAATACTCCCTTTCGTGAAGCTGACAGCATTTAAACATCGCAATTTTCCAAGCTAGAGTTCAGACTTAAACGTAGAACTAAATGAAAAAGCTAATAGGTTCTCCACAAATAAGTGCAATTAAGTATAGCTCACTTTCATATATGTCGGCAAACACAGTAATAATTTATGTAGTTAAGGTTATACAATGCATCTCATTTACCTTCGAGTCGCAGATGACGCTCAAGAAGCAGTTTTGTCAGTGAGTCTGCCACTGTTTTGATAGAGTGCAGTGGCGTACCATAAATTTATTTAGGGGGTGAGGAGGAGGGGTTCTCCGCCGACAACGACCACTCCTCCCCCTCCTTCAAATCTCTCTATCTTCATATATTTATATATATATATATTGTTACGCGCAAAGGAGACCGTCTGTAAACCTTACAGATGAAGGGGACCGTTTATTTTAGGTCGCGAAGGTGAGCGCAAGAGCGGCTGGCTGGTTGATGCACTCAGCGTCGTCCTCTTTCTCTTTTCCAACCCGGGACCGCAAGCACGTTCGCCGGTCCTCGTTTTCCTTACGCGTAACATTCCTCCCATCGCAGACGAAGCCCGCCGGGCGAGTCAATCGATTTGTCTTGAAGTGAAGAGTTTCAAGCGGGCGACATGGACCACTTGGGTCTTGGCAGCTCTTCTACCACTCGCCATGAGGCGAGCTATGTTATAGGTGACTTCCGTCAGTCTGTTAATAATCACAAACGGGCCATCGTAGGTGGCCAAAAGCTTTTGGCATAACCCGCGTTTCCGTACTGGAGTCCACAGCCAGACTAAATCACCCGGGCGATAGATTACCGGACGGTGGCGAATGTCGTAGCGTGCTTTTGATCTGTCCTGCGATGCCAAAGTGCGCAAACGAGCAATACGACGAGCTTCTTCGGCAAGGCAGAGAGTCTCGGCGACAGTGGGATTTTCGTGACTGTGGAAAGGGAAAACAGTGTCGATTGTGTACCGGGGTGGCCGTGCGTACAGCAGGAAGAAAGGGCTATACCCGGTAGTCTCATGTTTGGCGGTGTTGAACGCGTACGTGATAAAAGGCAGTACGTCATCCCAGTTCTTCTGGTCGGATGAAACATACATAGATATCATGTTTACAATTGTTCGGTTGGTGCGCTCCGTAAGCCCATTCGTTTGTGGATAGTACGGTGTCGAGTGACGCAAGTGGGATTCACACAAACGAAGCAGCTCCTCCACGACATCCGCAGTGAATTGTCGCCCACGATCGCTGATGATCACGCGAGGCGGACCATGTCGCAGGATGACATATTTCAGCAGGAATGTTGAAACGTCATTGGCAGTTGCGGAGGGCACGGCCGCCGTCTCGCAGTAGCGTGTGAGGTAGTCGACGCAAACAACTATCCAACGATTCCCCTTGGCTGATTTCGGAAAAGGGCCCACGAAGTGAATGCCCACTTGTTGGAAAGGCGTGCTTGGAGGCGGGATCGGCTGCAGGAGACCGGCTGGACCAGTAGATGGACGTTTTTGGCGCTGACACTGCATGCAGCTGGCCACATACGTTTCAACAGACTGTCGCATTCCAGGCCAATAAAATCGTTCCTGAATCCGGTAGAGCGTCCTCGCCGAACCTAAATGGCCAGACGTAGGGTCGTCATGCATAGCACTCAGGATCGCTATGCGAAGGCTCTCCGGCACCACTAGAAGAAAACGTGCGCCTGTGCCTGAAAAGTTCTTCTTGTACAGGAGTCCATCACGCACGCAGAAATCGTGTGCTTTAGTAGAGGTAGTCGTAGCGGTGAAGAGCGGTGTTAATTTAGCGTCCTTTCGGTGCTCGGCTTTGAAACAGTCGAAGTCTGGAAAACGCGGTGACAGAGAAGCCACAAGGTGATCGAAGTCGTCGGCGTCACAGTCCGTAGTGCTAAGTGGCATACGCGAGAGGCAGTCCGCGTCAGCGTGTCGTCGACCACTCTTATAAGAGACGCTGAAGCTGTATTCTTGCAGTCGGAGCGCCCAGCGCGCAAGGCGGCCACAAGGGTCACGAAGATTTACAAGCCAACACAATGAGTGGTGGTCGGTGACAACTGTGAAGGGGCGTCCATACAGGTAAGAGCGAAACCGCTGAACCGCAAATATTACCGCGAGGCATTCTTGCTCCGTGACAGTGTAATTCTGCTCAGGCCTACTTAAGGATCGACTTGCATATGCGATCACGTGTTCCCGGTCACCATGGCGTTGAACTAGGACGGCACCAATACCTATGCCACTGGCATCCGTATGGAGTTCCGTCGGAGCTGAAGGATTGAAGTGTTGAAGAACAGGCCGTGACGTCAGCAGAAACTTCAACTGACGAAAAGAAGAGTCGCACTCCGGAGTCCACTCAAAGGGGATATCCTTTCGTAGCAGACATGTCAGCGGATACGCGACGTCGGCGAATTTAGGAATAAAGCGGCGGAAATAGGAACAAAGCCCCAGAAAACTACGGAGCTCCTTGACAGAGCGTGGTGCACTGAACGCTTCAACGGCTGCTGTCTTCTGGGGATCAGGGCGGATGCCGTCCTTATCGACGAGATGTCCAAGCACAAGGGTTTGGCGGTCTCCGAAGTGGCATTTCTTGGAGTTTAAAACTAGGCCAGCGTTCCTGATGCAGTTCAGGACAATATTCAGACGCGAGTTGTGTTCGTTGAAGGTGCGGCCAAAGATGACGACGTCGTCGAGGTAACACATGCAGATGTTCCACTTTAAGCCGCGCAGAATATTGTCCATAAATCTCTCGAATGTTGCCGGAGCGTTGCACAGTCCGAATGGCATCACATTAAATTCGAAGAGCCCGTCAGAGGTTACGAAAGCAGTCTTTTCCTTGTCCTCAGGATGCATCGGAATTTGCCAGTAGCCGGATCGTAAGTCTACTGAGGAAAAGTAAGAGGCGGAATGAAGGCAGTCTATTGCGTCATCAATACGTGGGAGTGGGTACACGTCCTTTTTTGTTACAGCATTCAGCCGGCGATAGTCGACGCAAAATCTCCAAGATCCATCTTTCTTTTTAACAAGAATCACTGGAGCTGCCCACGGACTCGCTGACTCTTGTATGACTCCCTTTTTCATCATTTCGTGCACTTGTTCGTTGATAATCTGGCGCTCTGATGGTGAAACGCGATATGGCTTTTGTCTAATCGGATTTGCCGAACCCGTGTTGATGGTATGGCGTGTTCGAGACGCGGGAATTGCAGGCATTTTGTCCTTCTGCGCAAAGTCGAATACCGAAACGTGCTTCGAAAGCACACCCACTAACGTTCGGCGTTCACTTGTGCTGAGCGATTTATTTACCATCGCCAAAAGGGCCGTTTCCGAACTGTGGCCATCAGGTTCTTCCGGCACTTCTGTAAGTTCAGCCACTGATAAGGACGCGTGTTCCCTGACGAAGGCTAATTTCAAGCCGTTTGGTAGTATAACGGGCTCCTGAGAACAGTTTACGGTCCATAAGCCAGCGCGTCCGCCTTTGATCGACACTACACAATGTGGCACCAACACATTCTTCTTCACACAGTTAATGTGCAGCGGTTCTACGGTAGCATCGAAGCTGTCGGAATTGGCGCCGCAACAGGCAACGGGAACACAAACGGTAGATGATGCAGGTACGACCGTATCACCACAAACACACAATGTAGTTTCGCGATCTACAGGGTTCTCAAGGAGTCCTGACGGAATCTTACCACTTACGAATACCTTCCCTGTGCGGCAGTCGACAGTGGCACCACACTCCCGCAAGAAATCCATGCCGAGGATCACATCATGAGTCGACCGAGGAATAATTACAAACTCTGTGGGAATAACATGGCCTCCCAAAGACACGTCAGCACTACACACACCAATAGGTCGCAAAGGCTCGCCACTCACTCCACAGAACATTAAATATTCGTCCCATTTAAACAACACCTTTCGCCCTAACACGTCTTTAAAAGAGACACTCATGACCGAAATTGTTGCGCCTGTGTCCACCAGAGCCATCACAGGCACATTATCTACAAAAACGCGCACTTTGTTTTTAAGCATCAACACAGGAGGTATTTCTGTCAGTAGCACATCTCCAGCGACCTCACCTCCATCGGCCGCGCTAGCTAGTTTTCCGGTGACGAAGGGGATGCGTTGCGACGTAGCGGTGAGGGAGAACGGGAAGCACGAGGACGCGGTGGGGGCGTCAAACTCCTGTCAGACGCTGGGGAGCGATTCCGGGAGCTGCGCGGCCAATACTCGTAGCCAGACGATGCGTGGGCTGGCCACGGGACACCATGGGGCCGTTCGGAGGGCCGTGAAAACTCTGAAGGCTGGCCATACCACGTGTTCATACGCTGGTTACAAAACCGCGATATATGACCCGGGACACCGCAAGAGTAACACACCGGGGGAGGTCGAAACCTTGGTTGTTCGTCGATGAAGCGAATATTGTCATTTTCTCTTGTGTATTCAGTTGGTTCATGGCGGCTGTCATGACGATACATCGGGGGTCGAGAAGGCGTGCGCTGTGCGCGTCGGTCATAGCGTGGAGTCGGAGAGCGTGTTGTCATCCGAGACTGTGGGGCTGCGCTGTACTCTACGGCCGCTGTGCTAACCATCGGTTGCCAAGGGGCCGAATGTGGTGCAGTCATACCCTCACGCGACGTGTACATGACATGGTGGTCAGCTGTTAAACGCGACATCTCATCGCGGCGGGAAAGTTCCTCGCGGACAATCTGTCGGATGGTCGAAGGAAGGTCGAGGCAAGGGCTCGTATCCACACTGGCAACCGTCGTAACGTTTGCCAACCGACCAAACTTTGGCGTAATCCGACGCATCTTGAGCGTTTCAAAAGTTCTGCAATGCCGAATGACGTCGGACACAGAACCTAGGCTTTCTTTACCGATTAGAAAATTGTATACGTCCTCAGCCACTCCTTTCAGCAAATGTCCGACTTTATCTTCTTCCGACATGCGAGCACTGACCACCTTGCACAGCTTTAAAACTTCTTCAATATACGTGGTGCATGTCTCACCTGGTAGCTGCGCCCGTTGCGACAATGTCTGCTCAGCACGCTTCTTTTTGGCGACTGAGTCCCCAAAACAGGCCTTGAGCTCTTCAACAAAAAGTTCCCACGTCGTAAGCGCCTCCTCGTGATTCTCGTACCACACGAGTGCGGTGTCGGTCAGGGAGAACACCACATTGGTGAGCTGAGCGGTTGAATCCCACCCGTTGGACTTGCTCACTCGTTTATAGTGGACGAGCCACTCGTCGGCATCTTCTCCCGCTTTTCCTCCGAAGGTGGGTGGAACTCGGTAGTACGGCACCGGACTGCTCGGCGCTGCCCTCGGAGCGGCTCCCTCTTCAGGCATGGCGAAGATGGTCACGGCAGATGGCGGGAGGCCGGCAAGTCGACGGCTTCGACGAAGCTGCAGCAGTGACGGTTCCGTTGTTGTGAGCGCTTACCCAGCACCTCCACCACTTTGTTACGCGCAAAGGAGAACGTCTGTAAACCTTACAGATGAAGGGGACCGTTTATTTAGGTCGCGAAGGTGAGCGCAAGAGCGGCTGGCTGGTTGATGCACTCAGCGTCGTCCTCTTTCTCTTTTCCAACCCGGGACCGCAAGCACGTTCGCCGGTCCTCGTTTTCCTTACGCGTAACAATATATATATATATATATATATATATATATATATATATATATATATATATATATATATATATTGTAAAGGAGTCAAGGAGATCGAGAGACAGCACCCGTTCAGTGGGCCGGCTGTTCTATTCCCTCTTCCTCGTCCTCTCTCCTAGCGCGCGCTGTCCGAGCGCCCGAGCCCAAGTGCATCTCTTCATCTTTACACTCGGCCACGCTGCAAGTTTCCAGCATGACTTGCACACACGCCACTTAACATGGAGGCAACTTGTTCAGCATGTGAAGTCATCGTCCTGAGCCGTCCAGCGCGTACCCAGCTTCTCTGGAGGTCGGCACTGACTGTTGCGCTCTGGTCGCAGGTCCCGCCAACGATTACCTCGTCGTAGTTGGAAAAACGAGGCAGGCGATATCGGAGACTGAACCGCCATCTGTCTCACAATGTGGGATCGGTAGCACTGGTTGCGGTCGGTCGCAGTGCGAAGGCAAAGGTGCTCGAACCGGCTGGTCTTGGCAAAACGTCGCGCGCAGCGGGACTGTGCTCTTCAGAAGCCGTACCGTCGGCAGTATTTGATTGGCCTGCAATGTCCATTGTGAAAGGCGGTGTTGCGAGCTTTTTGAGGCTCGAAGCAGGTAACGGCTGTGTCTTCGCCGAAACCGATGGTCTCTTGCGCGCCTCTTCAGATGGCCTGTTGTGGGTATTGCGCGTTGATCGTCGCTTGTGCGTCTTGCAGTCTCTTAGAAACGAATGAGTGACTGCGCATTCGGCCAATGACTGCTGCGAAGTAAGAAGGTGTGGTTCAGACGGGGTCAGAAGTATTTCATGTCTAGGATCCGTGGACAGATGGGTGGGGTGCTGTAGTGGTAGTGCTCAATAATCGGAGTTCGACGAATTACTAGGAAATACCTTACCCACGGCACCGGAAGATGATGACGGGCCCGCAATACCCAGCGGGAAAGTTGGCCGGTGCTCTTCAACTCTAACCTCGTTTTCGGTGCCCATCGTTCTGAGCTGAGCCCCGAGTGAGAGCCCGGCGGCCTCCCGGCAGTGAGCCACAGATGGGGTGGTGATCTGCCGAGTTCTACCGCCTGGTGTGGGGCTGATGTCGTCCGGTGAGTCGCCACACCCAAGTAAATTTCAGGAATATACAACGCACGCGCACGTACATGTACCCATCTCACTCTCTCCTAGCCATGCGCTTCCTCTTATTCCAAACTCGGTGCCAAAAGCGTAACAGCTTAACATAAAGCTGGCACTCTACCATTAATGAAGACAATGAAGATGGCTCTGCAATGGATCATTATGCATTGTTAGATATGGGCAGCGAAGCGTTTGCTGCATATGCATTGTGCAAAAAATCAATCGCCGTCGCATGCACATTCCGGAGCTTTTCTACAATACGGCAGGGAGTGTTGACTTTAACGATGTCTCACTGCACATCACTAAACTTCAAGCAACTTGCACACATCTGCACAAAAAGTGTGGGCGTGTGGTTTAACGGGTTCGTGTCTTCTGAAGTGCGTGTGCCTTTTGGAGAGTGGCCCGAACGTTGACCCCACTGCGCTGTCGGTCTCAGTGAGTTCATGGACACCATTGATGGAAGTCATCGTCCAAGAACCACAAAGAAAACTGGTTGTGACCGTGACAGCAGGGCTGACGTCACGTGTGGGGGAGTGGACGACGTAAGGGGAGGATCCGAAGAAGCCCCTTTTCCAGCAGGACGGATGTGTGTTGAAATATTCCTGAGACTTCTCAAGAGCAGTTCTTGTTTTGCTGTTGTCTCGAGAGCAATTCATGTTTATCTTTGTATATTTTCCTCCTTGGCCTAATGCTTGAAAAAATGTAAATAAACGCATGTTAACCTTCCGTTCTCGAACATCAACATCCCTTCGGTAGTGAAGTGAAGTGAAGTGAAGTTTATTCTTCTTTTCAGGGAAAAGAGGGGACCGGGACAAAAGGCGGTAAGGCCTGACGAGGCCCCGGTACCCATACAGTTGGTAGTATTAAAAAAAAAGAAAATGTACATAGAAGGTGCCACAAATATGTCGAAAACAATGCTACAATGCGCACAGTGAAACTTAATTAGAGAAAAAGACAATCATGTGCAAGGTAATACTCAAGCACACAAAGTCATACACGTACAAATACAATGCATACATGACTGGTGAATTAAGACACGAAATATGAGACTACAGTATTTGTCCGCAACAAAGATAGATAGAGAAAAACATATATATAAGCAAACGGTGGATTACATTTTTTTTTTTTTTACATTTGCATTTGGCCTTCAATAAAACGTCATTTCGTGTTTTTCTTGAACACATTTTCAGGTAAAAAGAAATCATCAGTAAAGGGAAACTTGTTGAGGGCTTTGGGTACTTGAAAATTTAGCTTTTGTCTACCATAATTCGTGGGCGTTCGCGGAACTCGTAGATTTACCTCAAGAAGGTTGTAATTTATAATCCTGTCAGTAACAGAGTACAAACGATTTCGATTAATGTATTGCAACAGCCATAGATAATACACTTGGTCAGCTTGCAGTATACGATGTTTAACAAACAAGGGTTGTGTACGTAAATTTTGTGGTGCACCGTAATAGCCCTCAACAGCACGCAAGGCTCTTTTTTGTAGCAGTAGTAGTTTATGGTAGTTTGAAGACGTACAAGATTACATACAAGATTACAATACAAGATTACAATATGACAGTTTTGAAATACATACAAGATTACAATATGACAGTTTTGAAAAGAACAGTGCGTCATACATTGACACCTTTAACCGAACAGGCAAGAGTTTAGAAATCCTAAAAAGCAGACCAACAATTTTGCTCAGTTCGGAAGCAAGTTTTGAGATATGTACAGACCAAGAAAGATTTTCATTAAACCACACACCGAGAAATTTTTTAGAGGAAACCTGACTGATTTTTGTATTATCGTAATAAATCTGTATAGAATAACGTTCCACGGTGTTGATCGGCTTGAAGAGAATATACTTTGTTTTATTTATATTTAAACTAGCTTATTTGCGTATAACCATTCACGAAGCTTCAGTAAATAAGTGTTAACCATACTTTGGAGGGCGGTTAATGAGCGGGAAGAAAAGAAACGATTTGTGTCGTCGGCGTACATTACCAGATCTGGAGAATTATGTATATCGGCTAGGTCATTGATATATGTAATAAATAATAAAGGCCCTAGTATTGATCCCTGCGGGACACCATGCATTATTGTTTGTGTATCGGAGGAGAAGTTATTTCTTCGTACGTATTGGGACCTATTACTCAGACAACTTCTCAACAGGTTCAGCGCAATACAGCGAACCCCGTAGTCACAAAGCTTCTTAAGGAGAGCGTTATGATGTACGCAATCAAGGGCCTTGCGGAAATCTAAAAATAGGCCAAGCGTATATCTTTTACATTCAATATTATCTATTATTTTGTCTTTAACAACTAACAGCGCTTGTTCCGTGGACCTATTTTTTTATAAACCCATACTGTGAATCAGCAATGACATTGTATTTATGCAGAAAATTCGCAATCCTAGAATTAATAACGCTTTCAAAAATTTTTGATAGAACAGGTAATACCGAAATAGGTCGGTAATTAGCCAGTTTATTTATGTCGCCACCTTTATATATTGGAACCACTCGAGCCCGTTTTAATTTGTCCGGAAAGACACCTGTTGACAACATAAGGATTATAATGTATGACAAGACATTGCATATAACGGTGCATACATACTTTAGGGGAATTACTTTTATATCGTCATATCCAGCAGATACATCGTCCTTTAAAGAAAATATTAATGTAGCTACTTCTTGAGGGGTTGTTGGTGCGAGTGCTATAGAATTCAGTAATGGAGTGGTGAGGCCCAAAACTATCAACCGGAGTTTGCGTAACAAGATTTTGTGAACCGACCTTAATGAAGTAGTCATTCAGGGCGTTTGATAGCTCACTGCCAGTTAATTTACCATTAGCTGTGGTTATTTCACTAAGTTGTGTTCATTTAGTTTTGTTTTTCAAGTTATTAACCCCTCGCCAAACTTTTCGACTATCATTCTGAATTCGAGAAAAACGGCTTATGTAATAATTAGATTTAGCATTTTTTAAGTATTTGTTCAGTTTATTTCTAAATTGTTTAAATTGTTTAAACGCTTCAACATCTCGGGCCGGAGCGCACTGCAGGTTCCAGACACCAACCTAGTAGAGAGAGCTACCGGGTGTCCAAGAGGAACTTTCCAACCTCCCTCTCCCCGAAATGCAATAGCATGGCTTGGTGCACTATAGAATTCCAGATATTCTGCCCTACAACAAAGCGTACCTTAGCCTCAAGGATGAACTGCACCAGGCGCTCCGTGACACCTTGCCTCCTGATAACGCTGCGGCAGTACCTCCTGAATACCACCGTGCGACCTACGCGGTAAAGAGCCCTGCTTCCTCTCCGCCGCTGTTTGTTCGTGCTCCTCCTGCGATGTCACTTCAGTCGGCGCAGCCGATACCGTACTACGGCGCTGGGTACACGCCGCCGCCCGTTGCTCATGCCGCTCCATTTGCCCATCGGTCGGAGCAAGCGGCTCACTACGTCGACGACAGACGCCCGCCCCCTCGGAAGTCGGATGTTTGGCGCACACCCGATCACCGGCCTCTGTACTTCCACTGCGGTGAAGCTGACCACTTGTACCGCCAGTGCCCATACCGGCGCCTTGGCCTTCGCGGCTTTTCCGCATGCATACTCGCCGCCGCCCCGATACGGCCAGCTACCCCAGGCATAGCCTCCTCGAGAGAGTTATCGAGGAGGCTATGCCCCAGGACATTCAGGACTACCTCTCTCAGCAGCGCTTGCCACCGCCTGCCGGACGGCAGTCACGATCGCCGTCTCCGAGATGATTTTCACCTCCGCCCCAGCGGTATTCTCCCGAGCGGTCGCCCAGTCCCCGCCGGGAAAACTAACTGAAGCGATCTTTGGGGGCGAGGTCGCTGACGGTAGAAGTGCTGAAGACCTCCGATCGACGCAAATATGAAAAGATACCTATCCGACATCACCTGCAGCTGAACGGGCAGCGACCTGCAGCGACCTGCAGCGACCGACTTTCACTGGATATTGCAGTGACTATATTGACGGTTAGGCCGTTAGTGCTTTAGTGGACACAGGCGCAGACTACTCTATATTAAGCTGGAAATTGGCAACGCAGCTGAAGAAAGTAATCACGCCCTGGCATATAACTCGCAGATTCAGATGGCTGGCGGCCACGTCGTTACTCCACTGGGCGCCTGCACGGCTAGAGTTGAGATTCAAGGATCTACATTCGTAGTGAGCTGCCTTGTATTACGCGAATGCTCCCGCAACGTAATTCTTGGAGTTGATTTCCCGCAGGAGTACGGCGCTATTATTTATCTGCAAGAGCGTCGTATCACATTCTCTGCCGAACGAGCAATCGACGTGCAAGACGGCCAACGGCGCGACGACGTACTTCGTGTTTCTGCAGACAGTGTGGCGCTTCCTCCACGAGCCAGTGTCCTCGTCGACGTCACATCCTGTGGCTTACGCGATGGCCAAGCCGTGGCCGAAGGTAACTTGGAACACCTACTGAAGCAAGGTGTTTGTTTGGCTCGAAGTGTTATACAGCTTCGTGCTGGCCATTCGCAATTGCTTGTTACCAACTTTAGCTACGAGCACCGACACCTGTTCCGCGGCACTTCGTTAGCGTTTGCAGACGCAGTAGCAAACGTTAACTGTTTCACGTCAGAAGTAGTGGAGACAGCAGACACGTCTCTGGGCCATCTCGACATCAATTCTGAACTGCCCACCGATAGCCAGAGCTGGCGCAGTCCGGCTTCTGCACGGACTGCGCCAGCTATTGCTTGAATTCAGGACCTGATTCGACTTCCATCTTCCATCTCTAAACACAGGATCATCACGTACGAAAACGCACGCCCGATACACCAGCAGCCTCACCGCGTGTCGGCAAAAGAACGAGAAGCCATACGTAGAAAGCGCCAAAGCCATATGTAGAAAGCGCCAAAGGGGTCCGACCGCATTTCCAGCTCCTGCCGATAAGAAGGCCGTCCGGCGCTTCCTGGGTTTGTGTAAAGTTCCTATATAAGAAAAAGTACCGCCATCCTTTTATCAACACCGCTTCTCTCTCTCTCTCTCTCTCTCTCCTGTATCTCCGATTGGACGATGATAGCGCATGCTTTCCGTTTTTTATATTATTTTTTTCGCCTCAGAGCCATGTTGAAAGTCACACTGCGCAGCCTCAGCCGCTGGCGCCGGCGGCGGCGCGCGCCCTGCCTGAAAGCTTCAACGTGGACTTTCTAGGGGCTTCACCGTCGACTTGCTTGCGCAAGCAAGTAAAGTAAAGCAAAGCAAAAAGTAAAGAAAAAAACAAGCGCTTTAGGAGAGGAGACGGCGGAGGAAAGAGTGGATGGCGGTACTTTTACTATATAGGGACTTTAGGTTTGTGCGCCTACTATCGCCGGTTTATTAAAGGCTTTTTGAAGATAGCGGAACCCCTCACTCGCCTTACAAGGGACGACACGCCATTTTTGTGGCATAATGAGCAACATTATGCCACACAAATGCCACACAACAAGACAGTATTCTGGACCAAGCAGCTGCGGCTGCTTGTCTACCGTCAACATAGGGTGCCTAAGGATACTCCAGTGGAACTGCCGATCAATACTTTCTGCAACTACAGATTTATTATATTTAATCTCCCAACAATCGCCAGACATTAGACTATTACAAGAAACTTGTTTGTCCGCTGACCAAGACTTTCATTTAAACAATTATAAGTGTTTTCGATGGGATAGACCTTCCCGAGGTGGCGGATTAGCTTTTGTAGCGTTAGCTACACTGGCCTAGCCAAGCCCGTTTCGCGCGGCACATCAAGAGCCGTGCTGCGCATGCGCAAGGATCAGTGATGTCACACGGCTTGCGCACCGGAGCCACCGGAGCCGGCACCTCTCGCGCACTCCACCGCCACCGCGCGCGACTCACCGCCGCCGGTCTGCGCATTCCAGAGGAGTGACGTCGTAGCCGTGGTAGACGCACTGGCGCCGGCGCGCGCTCGCTGTGCAGTCGCCGTCTGACATTGCGCTGGTGGTGGTGGTTACAACATCTTTATTGCAAATCATGGTGGGGTCTCAGGGTGGCCCCTGTTGGGGGCGACTCCCTCGGCCCAAGTGACGATTTTTAGTTGTTCCCTGAGATCGGTGGCAGTCCTAAGTAAGGTCTCCCAGGTAAGTTTGGAGGGGGCTGGCAAGAGCGTATTTGGGGGAGGAAAACCCCTACATCCCCAAAGAATGTGGTCTTGTGTTGCCAATTCGTTCATGTTACAATTTTGACATATGGGGTTAAATTCCCCATTTGTGATAATCGCCAATCTGTGCGGACTCAGAAAAGAGTCTGTCTGAAGCTGGCGAAGGACGGTGGCCTGCGCTCTGGTAAGGTCCCGATGAGGCGCCGGGTATGTACGCCTCCTTTCTTTATAAAAGTTTGTTATTTCATTATATGTGGTCACCACCTCACTCAGAGAATCCGAGTCAGAGCGGCGCGCCTCCCGGCTTGTTAACCCTTGGAGCCGCTGCGCTTCTGACTGGCGTTTGCCAGTGTGGTATAGCCATGGAGAAGGGGAGCGCAAATTCTGCTCAACAGCGCAGAAGAACGGAGAAGCTTGACTCATCGGATCCCGAAGTAGTTGCCTGGCAATTAGCGGTTGAGCGTAGGAGACAACCAGGAAAGCTAAGAATAATCAGCTGAACCTTTGCTAACGCTACGTATATCCTGGCATAGCCGAGCTAAGCCACTGCAACTTTTTTTTTTCATTTCGTCTAAATTCTGTCATAAGCAAAAATTTCGCATCACACCCTATCATCCAAATGTGAAATCTTAATTTTAAAAAATGACTATTCCGGGTTGCACCCCGCTCTCTATAATTAACTCCTACTTTCCCGCTGGAGTGCAAAACGTACGCCCATTTAATGTCGCAGTAACATACGGCAAAAACAACATATTGCTTGCGGGTGACTTCAACTCACAGCATGTGTCATGGGGCTTCCGCACGGACTCATCTGGAAAACGTTTATGGGATTGGACTAATGTTAACAATTTTACATGTTTAAATGCTAAAGTTGCCACTTCCTTGCGTTCGCAGTCACGATCTGTCCTAGATTTGACATTTGCTAGCTCAGGCATTCCCATTTCTTCTTGGACTGTGGTTGATGCCGCCACTAGTAGTGACCACCGCCTGATTGCCATTGATATTAACAACCCCCTTATTTCTTTAAATAAACATGCGCATACATTCGTGGACTATTCAAATTTTTAATATAATTTGCAGTCAACTTTGTCTTCTAGGACAGATATGGAAAGAGATGAGCCTTTGTGCAATTTTGAAGGGTACTATTAAAAAATCTGAATTTGTAGTATCATCAACAAAAGAGCGCACTGATTGTCCATGGTGGAATAGTGATTGCGCACGAGATTATCGACGCCGAAAAGCTGCATGGAAGAAACTTATTTCCAATCAGTGCCGTACTAATTGGAGTAATTATAAATATGCTGCTGCTACGTTTAAAAGAACAGTTTCCTTAGCGAAGGATAATTATGATGAAAAACGCTACAACTTTTTATCGAAGAGTGATAATAAAAAAGCACTATTTAGGTTTCTTCGCTCTCGTAAGGCCTTTCCAGTGCCCATAAATATTGACTCAATTGTTCTGTCACCAAAAGAATTATTAGAACCATTAAATAAGATCGCACAGTGTAGGTTGCTTGTGTGCTCTGAAAACCTTCACTGAACAGTCGCTTTCTCTCAATTTTTATACGCTATAAACTGCATTTAGTTGTTCTGCCCCGATATCCTAGGTAAAATATGCCGGGAGCGGTGTTTATAGTTATTTGAAGTACGAAGCAGTGTTGTCAATGACGAGCGATATATGTTTATTCTGTGTAGAATCATTACAGCCTTTGTCGAAAGTTTCTTATTGAAGCCTTCCACGATGCCATACTGGCGCTAATCGAAATGTTTCCCAGATTTCCAAAACAACACCACGAGAAATGGTCGAAATTCCACGAAAAATAGATAGAATTTTAAACGCAATCCGTTGCGAAACTTTCACTTTTGCAAGTGTTGCAAATAAATACTGAGCCCCGTTTTTCCATGTGTTTTCATTCATCGTACGAGATTCGTAGTTTCCTTCTCCGGTGACCTCGGTGAACTAAACAAGGCATATGTCTGGTGAAAATTAGGGGCATGGTATGGTGATGCAATGTGTAGGCAATGTTCCAAATGGGTGGGTTAAATGTGCCTTTTCCTGTAGAATACGTATGCTATAGTGGACCATAGCGTTATTAGTCTGTTTTACGAACGGCATAAAACTTAGATGGCTGCAGTGGCATAATTACAGCTACAAGTGAGGTCAAATTTTACGAACATAAGGGGAACAATATGCCCATTTTATGTGCGATATGGTAAATGCATGTTGATCAAATACAGCGTTAAAAAAATTGTAAGCAACTGTACGAAAGTATTACGCTGCTGCTCTTAGCTAGGTTTCCCAATATCCCATGAGAACTCTGCGAGTCAGTTATTTTATACTTTTAAGGAATAGGCAGCATTATAAGGGCAATGTGTCACGTAGTTTTCACTTTTCTATAGCTTATTTAGGAGCGTTACGACTATTTATTTAACCTTCATACTTTTTATTTTTATTTTTTCATGCCTGATATATTAGTTTCGCCTGGTGTCGACCTCGCTGAACTAAAGAAGGCAGCTTTATTATTTTTGGTGACTGCAAGGACAAGTTAAAGGGTGATGTGTACGTGAAGTTCAAGATATATAGATAATTGGGGCTTTCGCAGTAAATTACGTATGCAAGCACTCTAGAGTGTTATGAGCGTGTATAACGAGCGGGGAAGAATCGAGCCCGCTGCCCTGGCAGAACTACAAAAGCCACCAAGGCCAAATTTAGCGAAAATTGGTGCTACGCTATGGAAGGTCTCTGTGCGAAGTTAAATGCGGTTGGATCAAACACAGCCTTTGTAAAAAAAAAAAGTATTATTCAAGTGTTAGAGTGTGTGATATGGCCGCTATCAGCTGTTTCCCAGTGCCCCAACATAGCTGTAGGCTACAACAGGCTTATATCTTGTTGATAGGGGAGGGGAGGAGTTAAGTTTGTTCTTTGTCCTTGAAGTCGATGAAAGTCACTTCAAGGTGTTTATCGGCGTTGATGAAGCAGGAGGCAGGTTGGAGGTAACGAAACTTGAAGATATATTGCAACGAAAATATTTACACAGTCAAATGCAGAGTTAGCAAAACAACACTGATGCAAAACACACAAGTGAACAGCGCCTTACTCTTCGACTTGTCTTAAGTTAGAGCCTAGGACAACTGTCACTACATACGACCAACCGAGTCTCACTGTTCTACCACTAAGTGGTTACGGCCCAGACTAGCGTTGCATCGTACGGAGTCTTACTGATCAATCAGGTTTAGTGATTACAGCCTAGACTGAGGAACAAGCACCTCGTCTCGATTGTTATAGGTGAAATAGACAAAGAAAAAGGGCGGTAGGACCGTTGGCCCATCCCACGGAAGCAGTTGCCAATGAGAGCTGAAAGTTTGTTAAGCCACAACCCAAAGGGATGGGCTTACAATTAAAAGTAAATGTATTGGAAAACAGCCCTGTTTTCCTTCTTTCCGCAACTCCGTTTCCCTCTGCTATTCCCACGTGGTCAGTGACGGCTTTAGCAAACACGCCAGGCACGCACGATTTATTGCTCGGCCATCTCAAACCTCGGTGGCGTTTCTAGCCAGCAGGGGGCTCGGGGGCTGGTGTCACAACACTGCGTACCGCAGTCCCCCCCTCAAGGTTTTTCCGCGTGGGAAAATAATGACCATTGGCGGCATTCGGACCCGGTGTTTTCAAGACGACGTTCTTCGAACGCGATCCTCGCATGCGCACTGCGCCTCTACGGCGCGCACTTCAAGCTGACACTCGACACCACGCGGGCTTTTCTCAGCGCTCAACACAAGATACACGTGGTTGCCGCCCGGACGCGTAGGGGAGTGGACCCCCGCTCCGTACGCGCAACCCATCGTTAACAATGCTAGGCCATAAACCTCGGCGCCGTCTCTAGCCCTCAGGGGACTCAGAAGCCGGCGCCACAACACTGCGTACAGCCGTTCCACTCGAGGTTTGTCCGCGTTGACCTATTATGACCGTCGGCGGAATGCCAACCCCGTGCGCGCAAGACCGCGTTCTCCGAATCCGTTCTCCGCATCCGCACCGCGCCCCCCCGGCGCGCGCCGCGGCTCGTCACCCGACACCACGCGGGCCGTTCGACCCCTCAAAAACAGAAACGGTTGCTGCCCGGAGGCGCTGGGGAGTGACCGCCTCCCTATTCATGAAACACGTGGGCAAGTTGCGGCACTGCAACAATATATACAAAACAATCATGCAGCCCTACACCGCTCATTCTGTATGTTCGATAGAAGCGCGGCCTAACACGTCCCCCCTAAAGAGTATACTGGGCTGATTTTTGCTCAGTGATACGATAAATCACTGCCGCGATTGCGTAATCGAACTTACTAACCCCACCATGGCCTAATTAGATGAACAACAACAAACCAACCCGCAAAATAACAAAGCAAGAAGAGAGGAAAGAGAAATACACAATACATGTCAGTAAACAATTAAGCACACGATTGCAGTTCCAAGCTATAAGAGCACTCTAGTGTCTCTGTGTCTTGGATCGGCACTCTCAAAGTCCACAATATACAGCGCCAGGTGAGCAGGAACATTCACGCCCATCCAGTTGGCATGGCACTATATTATTACGATGGCTTCCATGAGCCGTAGCTGATACGTCTGTGAAAAGCCAGTAGGGCCCAAACGGATCCGGAGTGCTGAGTGCCATGGACTCGCAGAGGGAAAGTTTCGGAACCTCAAATGCCGTCTGAGCTTCCTCCGAGCAACGTATCTGATTGGGTACCGCTTTCTCTGCTAACCGCGTGATCCGGTTCTCCACCTCTGCACATCCTCGGCCGTGCTCGCGATAGTGGCCGCACAGTCCTAGCAGGCTGCGTAGTTTCCTTTTGGTGCACGGTGAAACCGGATTCTTAATTGCAGCTATTTTTTCTAGATCTGGTGCGTGCTTCCCTGAGCCGACAATATGCCCGAGGCGATGAATGTGGCCTTGTGCAACTTGACACTTTTCCGGACTGGCTTTCAGCTCAGCCTTTTCTAGGGTAGAGTTAGCTAGCTGCACCCTACTGAACTCCTCTCTCCGGCTTACTGACTCATTTGATTGTTCTAACACATGGACAGGCTCGGCCGGTGCTCCACGGTATGGCACAAAGCTGTTGGCCTTCAACAACAGTTCCAAATCTTCATGGGTCAACAAACAATCCGTGCCCTCGACTGAGCTCATTAGTCAACGCACAGAGTAGGTCGACGTTCTGAGGTTCCGCAGCCATATTCGGGCTATTTAACCTTACCGGCAACGTAGCCAGTTTTGCCTGGATAATTTTTCCAAAAGCAGACACCAATCTTACCGTGCCTGACGGCTCCACGAGACTTTTCGGAAGCAGATTCTCCCGTATAACAGTTATTTCACTCCCTGTATCCATAATCGCAACTGTGGATACATCTCCGCATGAGATATGAATTAACTGTACTTTAGTCATCCCTTCACAGTTGCGTCTCACGGCTTTTATATTTGCAGTAAGGATTCCATCAGGAATCTCACTTCCCTCACCTACCGTCTCGTGGGCAATCGCCACCTTTTGTACCCTCTGCCTTGGCTCAATAGCCCTCTTTGATTGATTTATCTTATCGCTAGATTTCAGGCAATCCTTAGCGAAGTGGCCCGAGCCGTGACACGAGTGACATTTGAGGGCGCCTTTCTCTACTCGGGGCGGCTCTTGCCTCATGTCTGCCGCTGACTGCTTTGAAGCGTACCCCTTGCCTTTCGCTTGTTCAAAAGTTTGTAGCACTTTGGCGATCTCAGGTGGCTTAAGCCATCCCTCGCCTTCTCGTAGCCTCACGTACTCGAGACCCTCTATACCAAGGCCCGATTTTATACGATCCGCTACCATGAGTTCTGCCATCACCTCTACAGTGTCGGCCCCTCTCACTTGGAGGTAGTAAGAGAAATACGTTTTCACTCGCGACACGAACTGTGACCACGTCTCCTCCTTACGCTTCACTGCTCTCTCAAACCTCTGCAGATACTCTGCCGGAGAAAGCTTCAGTTCCATCAACACTGCCTCTTTAACTGACTCGTAATCTGTACTCTCTTCCTGGTTGAGGTTACGCAGTAGGTAGCGAACGCGTTCAGTTAGCGCTGGCATGACCAGATGCACGCGACTCTCATACGGTACCCTGTACGTAGCAAAAAGTTTTTCTACTTCCTCAAACCATAATGGTACATCCGCGTCACACGGCAGGCGGAACCCTTTCAGCACTTTTGCGCATTGCTCGATGGAATCGAAACCCATCCGCCTCTGATCGCCCCGCTCAGACCCAGTGCTCGGCAACGAACTATTGAGACGTTCAGCACTCGTCCTTGTCTGCAACAGCCTTTCGTACTCAATCTGAAGTTGAAGCTTTTGAACCTCGAGCTCGAGCATTCTTGTATCATTTGGAATTTGCAAAGGCTGAGATACCTGCTGCGACAATTCCTGGCTCTGATTGGGTGCTCTCACTTCATTTGAGTTATCGGAATTTAGAATACCGTCATTTGATAACTCCTGATTCCGGTCCATTTCCGCCACAGTCGCACCCTCAACTCCATTAGACTCCATTGTCTCCTGCGCCCCCGCGTGTCCTCACCATGAGCTCTACACACCAACTGCCATGCCAACCTGAGAAAGACGCAAGAAATCCTGCTCACCCGTTGCTGAATGCACTGTCGTTTCCGGATCTCCTCCACGGTGCCGGACTTGGCTGCTTTGGGATCTTCTCGTAGGTGCGGGAGGTGGTCGTTGGATGACTTGATCTTCTCACCACTGGTCCAGCATTCGATGTTGTAGAGCTCGCCGAATCCTGTCGACTGCGCCAGTTATGTTTGTTCTTTGTCCTTGAAGTCGATGAAAGTCTCTTCAAGGTGTTTATCGGCGTTGATGAAGCAGGAGGCAGGTTGGAGGTAACGAAACTTGAAGATATATTGCAACGAAAATATTTACACAGTCAAATGCAGAGTTAGCAAAACAACACTGATGCAAAACACACAAGTAACAGCGCCTTACTCTTCGACTTTTCTTAAGTTAGAGCCTAGGACAACTGTCACTACATACGACCAACCGAGTCTCACTGTTCTACCACTAAGTGGTTACGGCCCAGACTAGCGTTGCATCGTACGGAGTCTTACTGATCTATCAGGTTTAGTGATTACAGCCTAGACTGAGGAACAAGCACCTCGTCTCGATTGTTATAGGTGAAATAGACAAAGAAAAAGGGCGGTAGGACCGTTGGCCCATCCCACGGAAGCAGTTGCCAATGAGAGCTGAAAGTTTGTTAAGCCACAACCCAAAGGGATGGGCTTACAATTAAAATAATTGTATTGGAAAACAGCCCTGATTTCCTTCTTTCCGCAACTCCGTTTCCCTCTGCTATTTCCACGTGGTCAGTGACGGCCTTCAGCAAACACGCCAGGCACGCACGATTTATTGCTCGGCCATCTCAAACCTCGGTGGCGTTTCTAGCCAGCAGGGGCTCGGGGCTGGTGTCACAACACTGCGTACCGCAGTCCCCCCCTCAAGGTTTTCCGCGTGGGAAAATAATGACCATTGGCGGCATTCGGACCCGGTGTTTTCAAGACGACGTTCTTCGAACGCGATCCTCGCATGCGCACTGCGCCTCTACGGCGCGCACTGCAAGCTGACACTCGACACCACGCGGGCTTTTCTCAGCGCTCAAAACAAGATACACGTGGTTGCCGCCCGGACGCGTAGGGGAGTGGACCCCCGCTCCGTACGCACAGCACATGGTCAACAATGCTAGGCCATAAACCTCGGCGCCGTCTCTAGCCCTCAGGGGACTCAGGAGGCCGGCGCCACAACACCTGCGTACAGCCGTTCCACTCGAGGTTTGTCCGCGTTGACCTATTATGACCATCGGCGGAATGCCAACCCAGTGTGCGCAAGACCGCGTTCTCCGAATCCGCACCGCCCCCCCCCCCCCCCCCCCCCCCCCCCCGGCGCGCGCCGCGGCTCGTCACCCGCCACCACGCGGGCCGTTGGACCCCTCAGAAACAGAAACGGTCGGACGCGCTGGGGAGTGACCGCCTCCCTATTCATAAAACTCGTGGGCAAGTTGCGGCACTGCGACAATATATACAAAACAATCATGCAGCCCTACACCGCCCATTCTGTGTGTTCGATAGAAGCGCGGCCTAACACCAAGACGTCCTTCTTTATCCTTTAACATCACCGTATTGGCTGACGTTATCTATTATTTCCTTCTAAAATCAGAATTTACTTGCCGACCTGACGCGATGACGTCCAACTGTCGACTTGAAACGCGTTTACCTGAATGCGAATAAATGTGTGCGGCAAGTTTCGAATAAGGTGTCTGATCTTTTGCCGGCATTGCGCATCGTTCTTCTCCTTGGCTGCTTCGGCCGGTCTTCTCTCACTAGCGTTGCAACATGTAGAAGCAGTGTTGTACCGTATCGCATCTACGTACAAAGAGAGAGAGAGAGAGAACACTGTACATTGTACATTAGTCCAATTATCAAGCTCAAGCTTATACACGCCATCATCGTGTTGGCATATAATCCAAGAAGGCTGTGTACGATTCAAACAGCTGGAACATAAAATCCGTGCACGACACGTTTCAGTAAGACCAACAGTAAAGTGCAGTTTGTGGCACTTGAGATACATAGTCATCCAGAGGCGGTCGCGGTGCTATATCACCTGCTTGTGTTTCAGATGGATAGAAAAAATGTCACAGTTTCGCCCTAAGGGCGAAGCAATGAATGCGATAGCAACACAGCAATGTCATACGAAGTAAGGTAAGCGGCTTTGGTAGCAATATGAATTGTAGTAAACATGAGCTGATTAAGTAAGCAGGTGTGCTGCGGCGTAAGTAGACCGACATGAAGAGAGACTCGATGACCACGAGAAGGCGCGTGTGAAACGGTGGTGTTGATGAGAAGCGCTTCCCGTGGGCAGCGCGTGCGAAGGGACACACCTGTAGCGCTGCGCTGCCGATCCGGGCAGCATTGCATGTGTAGCGTGCGTTGGAAAATGTGGCCCGACTATTACTAACTGAATGAACAAGCGTGGTGTGAGCGCGCACAAACAAACATGAATAGATCGCACTGAATGACTGCAGACAACGACCGTAAAAACTCTGGCAGCAAGCGGATACGCCGCCGCGGCGAAGGTACGTGCGGTCTATCGCTTCAACAGAAACTGAGCGGCGAATGCACGCGGCGCATAAAGGTCAGAGCCGTGTGGAGATAAGAGACGGTGCGAGCGAGCGACGAGCGCGGTTGTTGGCAGAGTGGAAGTGCGCCCCCCCCCCCCCCCCCCCCCCCCGCTCCCTCCGGCGCTGGCTTCCCGCTTCCTTGCTTGCGCGTGGGAGATTGAGTGCGTTCGCTCTCAGTGATAGCGCGCGTCCCCGCACGCTTCCGCTCGGGCATACGGCACGCGGCGAAGATTTTATCTATAGGGAACCTCACGGCGACGGCGACGGCGACGACGACGGCAGAAATCCGGTTGAAGTGTCCATATAATTGCTATCGCAATAAAAATCAGGCAAGTTTGCACACGGTCGCGCAAAGCGACCGTGTGCAAACTTATTATAAGCACAGCGAAGCTTACTGGCTGCTACTGCTAGGTATGAACTTGGTTGCTGCTAGGTCTTAACTTGGTTTAACTTAAATACGCATGTAGGAAGGTATTCTCGAGCGACCATTTTCGGAGGTACCTTCCCTTTCGCGACATTTCGCGTGACTAGCGCTGGACACGTGGGCGCCTACGAGCGACAGCCCTCCTGGCATGCCACAAACGCAGGCAGGCTTACCAAGGTTGGCACAGTGCCAAGAACGCTGCTGCTTGCCGGCGCCGAACGCATTGGAGGCTAGCCGCTCAATATCACTTAGCCTGCTTCGCTTTGTCTTGAGCTTTGCGCTGCCTACTGCAAGCTTTCGCCCCCTTTTTTTTCTCCTGGCTCAGCGCGCCGCGGAGAGAAGAGAGGCAGGGGTCGGGAAGGCAGAAAGCTGGCGAGGAGGAGACCGCGTGCTCCTCCCAAGGAGGTTATAAAAAAACTTCTGGAGTGGAGATCCCCTATGCGCGCCCATGCGGCCGGCTGAAGCCTGGAAAACCGGTTGGCGGCCATCTTGCTCCGGTCAAGAACGAGCGCTGCTTGCGCGCTGGTAGCGTAACCAGTGCGATTTCGTGGTGGCGTTTTATGATGAAAGCGGGAGAATTACTGTGATTTATTTAGCGCAGATGTTTTTTTTTTAATGCGACCGCCTTTTATGCATACCTCATGGTGGGGTGTCCGTCTCAAGGCTGTTTCAAAACCGTGCTGTTGACACGAAATGGTCCTCTTAGGATAAGATGCGATAGCGCGCGCAATACCACTATTAAGTATACAACATTAATTAAGCATGTAACAATGAATATATATAGGTGGATGAAGTGTGTTTAGACTGTAATAATGTTGAATTAGGATTAAGTAATCGTGGATTAAAGGGGTTTAGCTGGGTGATAGGAGTTCAACGAAAGGTAATGATGGGAAGAACACGCGGTGCTGGGCTAGTTGATGATGATGAGAAAGCGACATTTAACATTCTAAAAGTGACTACGCGATTGAACTGAGGCGATAATGCGTGCACAGAGAGGTGAATTAGGCGAATTTAGAGTGACTTTTTGCTGAAAGAATTGTGACGAAATAAAGTGACGAAGACTCCGTAAAAGAAGTGGAAAGCGGCCGTCATATCATTGAGTTAGCGACGCTAGGGCTTTCATGTCAGCTAGTTCTATCATCAGGAATCCCCAGTAATCTTTGTCATGTCAGGCTAAGGACAAATGCACAAGGCAGTTGTTAACGCAAGAATACGTGGGCTGAAGCTGTAACGCGTTTCATGCGCATCAGCTTGCCACACTACCGAAGTGACATGAAGTACAAGGCGAAATCAGTAAAGTGGTAAATAAATTTTTATTATGTCCTGGATATTTTGATAAAAATAAGCATAAAACAACATGGTGGAAAAAATGAATAAAATATTGGATAACTACCTGGTGCATCACAGTGTATACTATAGGAAAACAATACCAAAGAGGCATACATAAAATGCAAACACATCAAAACAAACATATTTTTGGCTGCGCAAAAACAAAAAATTGCACCAATGCTCAAAACTAAGGGCAAGCTGATAATGTCACTTCTTAAGGCGCACGGTTCAGTAACTACTAATAATGGCTTTTAAATATTGTAAAGATCGTGAGTCCGCAATAGACGAATTTGTATGAACTCTGATTTGTATAGAGCTTTACACGACGGCATGCAACAGCAACTTGATCTCCGAAAATAGTAATATTCGCAATCCAGCCTAAGTTAAATTACGCCGAGAAAGGATACCTATGGCTTCACACGAACTGTTGTTGCTCCAGGCACATATCGTGTTGTTACACACACGATATGTGACTGGCAATACTTGCCAGTTAGGTCAGTTATTTTCTTGTTTTAATGCGAAATAGTTGCGTGCCACGCTTATAAACAGTCAACTTGTGAGACGCAGCTACGACGTCCGCCAGGTCTGAGAGCTGTATCATATTATATAAATAAGTAGTAAATAATTCCTCTCGACAGGCGGAATCTCATATGCAAGCGCACCGGAAATATATACGAACAGCAAGCATTTCTTACGAACTCGCTTTTTTATGCAGATGTGCGGAGAACACTAGAAAAATGGTTGGAATACTGCCCTGTCGCAGCCTTGTCGTTTGACCAGACCTATCAAAACAACCCTCTTCAAAGTCCACCGAGCAAAGAACATCCGAATCTTTAGGCGCCCAGCCATCTCTGCGAACAGCGGGCTGCCATGCGTCACGCAGCGCTTTCTCTTTCGGGAACCGGTCGCACAAACATACGCAGAAAAAAGCTTGTTTCAGCCTATATTAGCCAATTAAAAGTAGATTTCATGTACAACAGCGCTCCTCGACGGAGATAGTGCACAGCAATGGTCGAGCGATTGAAAGCTTTTTCGCGCTACATATACACGTGAAGCGTTACTCCTGACTTTTGCTTCACACGATTCGTGCGACGCAGGCGTTCACCATCCCGTTCAGCAGAGCTTGGATGTTCCCTTACAAACGCAGAACTACCGCTCAGCAGACCGTAACTAAGCACTATAAATGCCGCAACTGCCGCACTACCGCAAGGCCCCAAGCGGCGCAGCTGCGTTTTCTGCCCGGAGCAATATGGCGGTCGCCGGCGTCAGCCGCGGCGCGGCATCTCCACTCCAGAAGTTTTTTTTTTTATAACCTGCTTGGCTCCTCCTCCTCCTTTGGGTTGCCATGGCTACCATGGCATCACACCACAAATTACGACTGGCTTAAACAGCTTCGCTGCTAAAAATTGGTGGACTCTTAAGCTTCGCATTTAAGAGTGAACGCGATAGCAGTTATCGAGCTCCTTTCGCATCACATTTTTCTTTATGAGTAGGCTTCACTAGAACACACAACGTGGGCAAGCCAGCTTACAAAGGCCACGCTTACACTGATCTCCTTAAAGTCGGCTTCACTTTTAAACACAAATACATTGCTGGGACGACATTCTTTCAGGAGCAATTTAAGCCGTCTTATAGCAAAATGTGAAGGCCCTAGGACCTTTGTTATTATTTTATTAATTGTTTCCTGTTGCCCCGAGGCGCGCGCGTGTCGAAAATGTGGAAAGTCTCGGTATTAATCATTCCCCTCAATGTTGCCTAGAACCAAAGTACAGCGAAACACCATCAGAATTGGAGGATGCTTAAGCTTCGCCTTTAAGAGTGGAGCGCGTTAGCATTCAAAGATCCCTGGCTGCTTATCAGGCTTTTTTCTCGTATATTCAAATTACAATCCGACGCTATCACGCCTGTAGGTTGTGGTTAAGCCGTACTTTATGATTTTTCTGACGGATTTTACTTTGAGAAATTAAATTTTCGTTCACTAACCCCTTGCGCCACGCGGAGGACCTGTGTGGTCGGGGTGGTTCGGGACGATGCGCTTCGGAATGATTATTTCCAACAGACGCCGATGCTTAACGCCGACGCCGGATTTTCTGCGACACGGGGCCCTTAACGCTATCGCGTTTAAAAAAACACGCTACCCGGAGGCACACGGTGTACCGCATCCAGGGGAGAAAGCAACACTCGCACAATATTATTTTGAAGCAGCAATCCGCATGCTCGAACGTTTGCCTATATTAATTAGGCGGCCAAGTTGAGAACAAGTTCGCTGGATTCAGGAAAGTTTGTATACATCAATGGTACATAGCTGCCCAAACGTTTGGTACCTTTTCGCCGCATTTATTTAGACATCATTTTCGCTAAAACAAATTCTTGCATCCAAAACCTCTCGAAGTCTTTCAACATGGTTGGAGTAGCTCCGTCCGAATTATTAGGGTGAACATGACATTTCGGTCAGCGTAATCACGGCACAAGTGCACGTGCTTGGAGCAATGTGCTGCAGCGTAAGTATATATGGTTCAAATTATTCGTGCTACGAAGTACTCTTCATGGCAGAAGAAAGAGAAGGCCACTGAGCTACAGTCTCCAAGGAGCGAAAATATCGTAAGAGTGCTAAAATGCAGGTACGTAAGACATCTTGCTAGAAGGTACCTCCTCGGATTGCGATGTCTCCAGCATTTTCCACAGTAGTGATCGCACAGCAAATATGCATATTCTGATGTGCCCTAATCCGGAAAGCGTGCGCGTTCACCTTGCCTGGAGTAGACACTACCCACTGCAGTGGCTCGGTGACTATTGCGTGGGCACTGCGAGGATTTCGGTTAACTTCCTGCCCACGGCGGCCATGTTCCGATACGGGTGTGATGCAAAAATACGCTTATTTATACCGTGCTTCAATTTCACGTTAATAAACGCCAGTCGGCCAAGACTAATTCGAATCTGACCGTTAGTGCGTCTCTGATATCGCCTGCGTCGTGTCGCGTCGTTAAACCCAATCGACAATAATCAATAAAAAGCCATTCCAGTTTTCGGTTCTTGCTGTCGAGAACAACTTATTCCAAAAGGTTAGCCGGATCAGCTCTCCGATTGACCATTATTTTTGTAGTCTCTATTAATGAACATGCCTAGTATTTCATGAATACGAGATGGCAATGTCGCAGAGTCAACGCTTGCATCCCGCCTCACCTTGTATGTTTCATGGCATTGACGGGAGTCTCGGCCAGCCGCGGCGGTCACAATACGAGTGGAATGAAAAAACGACATTCATGGTCTTTTTTTGCATTCTGCATGTTTTTATTATGTAGATCTGACGATAAACATGCGGCAGACTAAGCCAATGTTTAGTAATTTATCAAAGGAACAAGAATTTATGCAAGTGTAGGTTGACATAGGCCAATAAGTCACAGCTTCGCAAGAGATCCGGATCACGAGAAGGAAATCTGCAGGAATAATAAAGGTGGGCTGTAGCGCATGCGGTAGGCATTACCAAGTCGTAACATTACCGCTAACAGCAAAGTGTGCAATCATTGCGCTTTAACGGTACTTACATTGGGGACAGAAGCTTGGAGGCTAACAAGGAAGCTTAAAAAGTTAAGGACCGCGCAACGGGCGACGGATCGGAAACTGTTAAGGGACAGGAAGACAGCGGGGTGGATAGGTTAGCAAACGGGAGTAGCCGATATTAAGAGGGAAATGTGGAGCTGGGCAGGCTATGTAATGCTTAGCGCAGATGACCGTTGATCTATTAGAGTTACAGAATCGTTGCCAAGGAAAGGTAAGTGCATTCAAGAACAGCGGAGAATTAGGTGCATGGTGTGATGAAATTAGGAAATTTGCAGGCGGAACTTGGGGGAATCATCTAGCGAAAGCGAGGGGTAATTGGAGATCATTGGGAGGGGTCTTCGTCCTGCAGCCGACATAAATAGGCTGATGATTACAAAAAACTCCGGTGTATTAAAATTCTCGCCGACATTAAGGACTCAGCTCATCAGAATCGACCAAAGCGTTCCACGTCACAGTCAAGACCTCCCACGTAAACGGAGTGTGAAGCCCTTAATAAACTACACCAGAGACCGTCCCGAGTATTCCACGACGTTCAAAGCAAGCTGAGCTTGCCTTTCTTGCTGCGAACATGATACCCTCCTATGTGGTACATTATCTTCAATTTTCTATAGCCTGAAATTTAGTAAAAAAAAATTAATAAAGTTGACGTGCTTTTAGGCAATAGCACATGTTGTTGTTTGGTTTAGCATGTTTTTTCTCGATTGTCGATTAGCTTCATGCATCGGTTTCCACACCTGGCAGGTCCGGCACTGTCCAGTAGCCTGGTCCGCTCTGGTCTCACCACCCTGGAGAAGCTGGCCAATGCGGATCCCCGAGAACTAGAGCTGGTATGTAAGAGCGGACTGTAGCGGCTATCGTTGCAAGTATCGCTGTGCGCGTGCTGTGATCGATATTAATATTCAATTTTAATTGTATTATTCTTGCGAACGAGTCACGACGATGGTTGGGACTAAACGCGAACAAACCGTGACAGTTCGCAAAATATGAACATACGAAATACGACATATGCAAAATATGAACTCGATGATAAACAAACTGCAGTTTGTGGATCACAGATTACTAGACATGCAAACGCAAACATACAAATAAGATATTGCATACACACCTGCCACACCAGCCCATGCACCTGACAGCAGCGACGTGCCTCGTGTCATCTCATATTCTTGTGCCATTTTATTGCGATAGCAATTATATGGATACTCCAGGCACATTTTTGCCGACGTCGTTGCCATCGCCGCGATTTTCAGCGTGTAAAGTCCAAGGACGATAACACCGCCGCCACGCGCCGTATGCTGTGTGTGCGAGTTAAAACTTGCGAGGGAAGCCGACGATCGCGGCTCAATCTCGCGCGCGCGAGCGCAAGGGAGGAAAGCGGGGAGGAAGTGTGCCGATTTTCGTCGCGCACAAGGCACCAGGGGGAGGGGAGGGAGGGGGGGGGGAGCGGCGTTGTACTCGGGCGGCAACTGCGTATTGCGCGGCCGTGCGCGATCATGCGGGACGTATCTTGAAAGCGATCTGTGTCGGGGGCAGTCTAGGTGCGCCGATGGCTCATACCTTTGTGCGTGCTGCGTTCTCGCCGCTCAGTTTGTGTTGAAGCGATAGGCAGCACGAAGGTCACTTCGCTCGCTGCTGCTGCCACGCTTCTTCACGTCAGCGTTTGGACAGCGAGTGTCCGCGGTCATGAGTGTGGTGTGTCCATGTTCGCCTGTGCGCGCTGACACCATGCTTCTTAATTTAGTTAATAAGTGAATGATTACAAGTTCACACGGACGATAAGACTACGACCCTTATTTTGTATAGCTGTCTACTAATTTGATATTGCCATTGATGCTTCGCCTTTCTTGCGAAACTACGACTTTTTTTGCTACAATTTACTTTTCGAAATATGAACTATGCACCAACAAGCCCATATTGGATCCCTCGGCACGTAACTGCGAGCACTAGCCAGACGGAATACTCTGAGGCAAGAAGCCGACTGGTGTCAAGACTTATGAGACTCGACCGAATGCCAATGAGCCTAAAAAAAGCTGCTCGGACTGTGGCTAACAAATACCGACCAAAAGCGCGCTAACTGCTTCTAAAGTTCTTTTGGAGGTTACTCATATTGGGGAGAGAGAGAGAGAGATACAACTTTAATGGTGCCAGCAATTCACGAGGGCGGACGCAGCCTCCCTCCGCCTAGCAGACGGCCGAGATCCCCTGGGTCTCAGCGGCTGCCTCGGCTAGCTGGACGGCCCAGACCTGGTCTTGCTGGTCTGAGCTGAGCAGCAGGGTCTCCCACTGCTGCCGGTTTTGAATTTTGCGGCCCTCGAAAGGAGCAGCCTTCGAGCATGCCCATAGAATATGTGGCAGATCCGGCCTACATTTACATAATTTGCATTGATCGTTTTATTGCCCTGGATAGAATCTGCTGCAGGCCACCGGGTTTGGATACATGTTTGTTTGCAGGAGGCGCCAGGCCACCGCCTGTTTCCTTGTTAGCGCGGGATGATCTGGTGGGTACCGGGCCCTTCCCAGCCGATAGTAATCGGTTATTTCTTTGTAGCTGACCATGCGGTCTCCTCTCGTTCCCGGCTGGGCGGGCTCACTTGCTCGGCGAGTAAGTCCTCGAGCTACGTTGTGAGCCGCCTCGTTGCCGGGGAGAGAGGAGTGCGCGGGTGCCCAAATAATTTGGATCGTCCCGCGATGACGGTCGCTGTTACTATTTAGAATTTTGAGCGCCTCTGGCGAGATGCGTCCTTTCGCGAAATTGTGAACTGCAATTTTGGAGTCGCTTATGATCACTCTCGCTTTCGTGGAGGCCACCGCTAATGCTATGGCGGCTTCCTCCGCAACTTCGGCGTTGTCCGTTCTCACGGTGCCGCTCGCGAAGGGTTCTCCGTCCGCGTTTACCGCTACTACGGACATCCCTTTGCGTTCTCTGTATTCCGCGGCGTCTACGTAGGCCACGCCCTCTACGTCATGGTATTTGCGCTCAATGTGTCGTGCCCTTGCCTCTCGTCGCTCCTTGTGGTGCTCCGGGTGCATGTTCTTGGGCAGAGGAGGAATTTTAAATTCTCTCCTCGTGTCTAGTGGAATGCTTAGTTTGGTGCCGTGTTGCGCTTCATATCGAATTTGTAGTTTATGTAGAATGTGTCGCCCCGTTGGGGTTTGTGTGAGTCTTTCGTATTGGGCGGTATTGTGCGCCTCGATTAGCTCGTCAAGCGTGTTGTGTAGCCCCAACTCTAAGAGTTTGTCGTTGGGTGTTGTGACTGGGACACCAATTGCCTGTTTGAAAGATCGTCTGATGATGCATTCCATCTTGTTTTTTTCTGCTACACCAAATCTTAGGTACGGTGCCACATAGACGACGCGGCTTATGACGAAGGCCTGCACCAAACGAATTAGGCTGACCTCCATCATGCCGTAGCGTCTATTGGCAATCCGTTTGATTAGCCTTATTGTTTGCTGTGCGCTGTTTTCTAGCGCCTTGATGGTACCGAGGTTTCTGCCTTCCGCATGTAACCGGAGTCCTAGGACTTTGATTTGGTCAACGATAGGTATCGGGCCCCCGTTCACTTTGATGTTAATATTCGGTGGTCCTCCGTATTGTTTCCTGGTCGTAGGGTACACCAGCAGGAGTTCGGACTTTTCAGAGGAGCAACTGAGCCCCTTCTCTGCCGCGTAGCGTTCGACGGCCTCCGTGGCCTGTTGAATGGTTTCCTCGATTTGGCGTTCGCTGCCGCCTGTCACCCACAACGTTGTGTCGTCGGCGTACAGGCTGTGGTTGAGGCCGCGGATCTTACTGAGGATTTTCGGCGGGCCGATCATGGCCACGTTGAAGAGAAAGGGGGACAATACCGAGCCTTGCGGCGTTCCCGTACTACCCAGTTTTATGTCATCCGACTTGATGTCTCCTATCGTGATTTGAGCTGTGCGGTTCGAGAGGAAGTCCCGGACGCAGGTGTAGGCCTTGCGACCTATCCCCAGGTCCTGGAGGTTCCCTAGGACCGCTTTGTGCGTAATATTATCGAAGGCCTTGGTGAGGTCCAGCCCTAAGATGGCTTTCAGTACCGTTCCTCTGCCCCGCGCGTCGAGGATTTGATGTTTTATTTGGAGCAGGACGTCCTGTGTGGACAGTTTCGGCCTGAACCCGATCATCGTGAGCGGATACAGACCTCTACCCTCCATGTAGTTCCTTAATCTAGTGAGAACGACATGCTCCATCAGCTTCCCCACGCACGAGGTTAGAGAGATGGGCCTGAGGTTCTCAATCAGTAATTTCTTCCCGGGTTTTGGGATCATCACTACGTGCGCAGTTTTCCACTGCGGCGGTATTGCACCCTGTTCCCAGCACGCGTTCATGTACTTTGTTATTGCCGCGATGGATTCGTCATTTAGGTTGCGGAGAATCTTGTTCGTAATGCCATCCGGGCCCGGTGCCGACTTTGTGCGCAGTCTGAGTATTTCGGCCCTCACCTCGGCCTCCGTGATCTCCTCGTCCAATGCGGGATTTTCCCTGCCCGTGTACGCATTCTGTGGCTCTCGCGTAATGCTTCCTATGTATCTGTTCTGTATGTCGCGAATGAGTTCATCGTCGGTTCCCGCGTAAGTGTGGGTGATCTTGTTGAGGTTCTGTTTCTGTGTCGTTTTGCTGCCCTCTGGGTCTAAGAGACATCGGAGGAAGTTCCACGTTTTCCCCAGTCCGAGCTGGCCCTCCATGCTGTTGCATGTAGACTCCCATTGCTGTCGGTCCAAGCGGTTCGCGTGATCTTCAATCTCCCTGTCTAAACGTGCTATTCGCCGCCGCAGGGTCCTATTCAGCCTCTGGCGCCTCCACCGTCTCTGTAGGCTACTGCGCGCCTCCCACAGGTGGAGGAGTTTGCTGTCGGCTGCTTCGAGCCCTGCTTCCTCGGGAATTTCTCGAGTAGCCTGCTTTACCGCCTTGTGTATCTGTTGTGTCCATTTATCAATGTCCGTAATAATTTCTTCGCAATCGATGTCTGCCATTGTGTTGTTGTGCTCTTGTGCCTGTCTGAATATATCCCAATCCACCATCGTCAATTTCTTACCCTTCTTTTTTGTGGGTCCCGTGTGTATTGTTGTGGCTATAATGAAGTGGTCACTGCCCAAATCGTCTTGTGTGTTTGCCCACTTGGGGTCCTGTGTATTCCTTGTGAACGTGAGGTCAGGTGTGGTGTCCACGCTTACGCTGTTACCCGTGCGCGTGGGTTGTTGAGGATCCGTAATAAGTGTGAGCCCCTCCTGTTGTACGTCTATCCAGAGATTCCGTCCTTTGACGGTTCCTCTGCGATAGCCCCACGCGGGGTGCGGTGCGTTAAAGTCCCCTATTATTACTACTGTGTTTCGCTTTGCTATGTCAAGGGTTTTTCGGAACAGGGGCCCGAACCTACGTGTGTGTCTTGGAGAGCTATAGATGTTTAGGACAAAGAGGCTGCCGTCGTTCTTGCATGCCGGTATTATTTCTAAGAGGACGTGCTCTACGTTTGATATCGCGGTTTCGTGTTGCATCACTGTTAAGTTTCTTTTGACTAGGGTTACAACGAGTGCTTTCTCGTCAGAGGCTCCGTAGGATTTGTACCCTGATAATTTTGCCGGTCCCATAGTTTCTTGCAGGGCTATGACATCTGGGGTTTCTTTTCCTGAGAGGAACTGCTGCAGGTTTCCCCGTTTCCGGCGAAACCCTCGGCAGTTCCATTGCCAGATCAGATATTCAGTGCTATTTTTATTCGGGGCCATGTTGCTAATTGATGGCCCCCCCGGTGGCCATACTGCTGTCCGCTACGGTGGGTCTCTGGTATGGTTTCACATTCTTTATAGGCCCCACCGGTGCGGGCCGATTTTCTGCCAGGGTGTTCTCTAATGCTGTAGTTCGGATTTCGAATCTTCCCATTCTGTTTTCAATTACCTCCATGCGTTGTCCTAGTCGTTCCATCTGCGTATTGAGCATTTCGAATTGTTTCTTCATTAAGTCTGCTAGACTCGAGATTGGTTCGTCCTTAGTCTGGTGCTGTTCTTCCGCCTTCCGCTTATGCGGCGGGGTCGGCGCCGGTGCCGGTACCGGTGCCGGTACCGGTGCTGGTGCCGGTGCCGGTGCCGGAGCGCTTACCTGCATAGGTGTGGGGTTGGTCGTGACTGCCCTACCGCTGACGGATGGAGTACGGCTCCGATCTCGTGTCTTTTCTGCTTCTAGCTGTGCTATTTTAGCTCGAAGGCCTCTATTCTCCTGTAGTACCTGAGCTAGCGTTGCCTGAATTTGAGCTAATTGTTGCTCTAGTGTGGATCTGCCACTATCCAGTTGTTGTGCGGGCGGGGAGACCCTGTCTGCCCAGCTCACCTTGCTTTGGTCTTGCTGCTGCGGGCCAGGTCCCTGCTGCTGCCGCTGCCGTGGTGTTGCCGCTGACGACCCGGAACGAGTCCTTGACCTGGACGGCGTCCGGGATCTCGATCGCCTACCGCCGTCACCGCCGCCCTGGGGCAGTCTCGGGTAGGAGCGGGAGCGGCTCCTGCTGCTGCCGCCGCCTCTGCCGTTTCCGCCGGCGTCAGTGCTGTTGGGGTTCGGCCGCTCTCTCGAGCGACTCGTCTGGTCTTTGGCGCTGAGTCTCTGCTGCTCTTGCCCGGTTCTCTCCCACTGTCGTTTCTTTAGTAGATATGGAGTCCTGAAGATTTCCGTGCACTTCTTGTCTCCCGTGATGTGTTGCTTGCCGCATAATTTGCAGCTCGGTGTACATTGGTGTTCGTCCGTTGGGTTCGGTATGCCACATCCGCGGCATTTCTTGTTGTTTGGATTGGGGCACACGTCCAACCTGTGGCCGATGCGCCCGCACTGTTCGCACACTTCGTGTTTCTTCTTGTGCAGTAGGCAGCGGTATTCAGCGTCACGGTAGTACACGTAGTGGGGGACATATGTGTCCCTTCGAATACTATAATGATTGAGTTTGTGCGTCCCATTCTTCTCGCGTGTAGTATCGTAGGGTTTCGGTCGGTGACCAGGCTCTTCTCGATGACTTCTTGGCTTTCATTCTCGGGTACTCCGTGGATAAACCCTTTCGAAGTATCCTCCGGCGCCGTTATATACGCTGCTGCGGCATAGGTCTGGTTTCCGATCCGTATTTCTTCAAGTTTGCTGTACTTGATGGCGTTGTCTTTGACTGGGGTGCTCATCGTTAGTGTATTCTGTCGTGCGTTGATTCTAAGCGTATCGTCTCTCGCTGCTTCATGAGTCAAGTCGGCCCCAAGGAGCACGCCGTCCCTTACGACAACGGTGTGCAGTCGCGCCGCATCGAAGCCTCCGCGCGGGCGGATGACGATCTTAAAGTCATCGTGCGGCAGTTGCGGTTGCTTCGGCGCCGTCGGTGGTTGGCGTATGCGCACATCGCTCTTGTATTGCGCCGTGATGGCAGGTTTTTTTACTTGTCTCTCGCCTTGTTCATTGTTGAGTTTCCCGCTCCTGTGTTTCTTTCTCGTGAGCCGCTATCCAGCCTGGATCTTGCATTACTTCGGGGGTGATGTCCTCGCCCTCCACCTCTATGACATCCATATCGAGCTGCGGTTGGGGTGCTGGGGTGTCACCTCGCCGGGGCCGGCGGGGTCAGAGGTCGTACTAAGCCGAAACAGGCATAGGCGTGGACGTCGCACAAAACGTTGAAAAAAGTGATCCACTTGCCAAATTTTGGTCCCACGTGGTCCTGGGATGTTTCGATGTTCGTTGTCGTAGAAGTTTCACTCGTTCCTTGCGAATTTCCGTTAATTTCATGAAAATTCTGCGGAGCGCACTCAGGGTTCCACACAAGAGCCACTTCGTCGTCGTCTTCTCTCCTCATATTGGGGAGAAATAATACTACAAAAAGAAGATTTTTTTTCGCCTGGTGAAAATAAAACTGTACGTAGGTACAAAGTAGCCACATACTGTGTGCATTTTTCTCTCGTGTGACATTTTCTGAATCTCCATTGCCCTTCTAATGTTGCGTCATTTCAAATGCGCCATTTTACCGTACACTTTTCTATCTTGTGACATTGTGTGTATCTTTACTGTATCTGTAGTGCTTATGGTATTTATAAGGAGTAATTTATGATGTGTCATTTTATAATGACTTTTTTACCTTTGTGATATTATGTGATGTGTGGTATTTGTCAGATGTGATGCATCTTTATGTCATCCAATGTGAAAAGGCGTAGCCTGCACCATATGTTCGTTCCCGCATCTCCTTATTTACTCATATCAGTAAAAAGAAGAAGAAGAAGAGAGAGAGAGAGACTGCACTCACAACGAACAAACTGCTGCCTCCGAATGCTTGATGGTCGGGCATGTACTGTGGGGGTGGGCATAACGTTATAAGTTGTTCGAACACGCCCGTGCGGCCTTGCATTGCTGCTATTCGACACGGAAATGACAGAGAACGGGTGGTAGATTTGAGTTCAATACGAGCATGTAGTGCAATGCTACATATTATCGTGATCGTGCAGTTTCGTTCAGGCATATATGTATAGCTGCAACTTTGATTCTAGAGATGAGTCATTGGCCATTTCCTCAATGTTGCGCGAGAAGAAAAAGACAGCCGTAACAAATACAGGTGTCAATGCTCCAGCAGATAGACGAACAGGTTCCAGAAGCACTAAGGGAGCGCGGCAAACGAAGCACTGGTGACTATTTACTAAAGCTAAAACAGACCGAAATGAACAGAAATCTAAGGGAATGCGTTTAACTGGTTTTTCCGATAGTCTCAGGATGAAATACAAAGGCCTAGCGCTGCTGCCTCTTCTAATTGAGAAATAAAGAAGACGCTGTCAAAAGCGGCCACTGATTGGATGGAGCGGCTGTGGTTACGAAATCTGGGCTTATGAATGATGATGACGACGATGATGATAGTTATGGTCACAGCGCCGACGCCCAAGAGCATGGCCGTTACAAGTACGAGCGTGTCGCCACTGTGCCGTTGCCTGCTGCAGATTGTGAACCGTCGCCCGCCGTTCGGATCGCGCGTGGTACTTGCAGCCAGGCGCATACCGAAGTACGAGCTGGACGTTAAGCAGGTAAGGACTGGTCAGTATTGCGCTTCAATGTACACGGAGTATACTGCAGTAAATCTTCAGGAACACCGTGGCGCCGCGTATCGCAGGAATCGTGCCGAGGGGACCAAGTGACGCTGTCTCTGCTGGTGCAACTGCGCCCTCTCGCGGAAGGCCGCGCAGGCGAGAGCCCTTCGCTGGACCTCGCTGCCGCGCACCTGGTCATCGGTGACGTGGACGACCGATTGCTCTTCTACCAGCGGATACTGTGAGCACGACTCACGATAGCCGTAGATATAAGTCCGCGGACGTGCCTCGCGCAGAGCATGACATCTCCGTCTATGTGGTTTGGCAGACCTGGCACATGGTGTTTTAAATAGTCGCGATAGGACGATTCAATTTACTATAGACAATAAAGCGAAATAGAGGCGCTTGTTTCAGTTGGTAACCGTTTATTAGATATAAGAAGGGCGGAATGGGAATGTGTTCATTTGCGCACGCGGGAGGTTGGTGGCATCAACTTGTTTTGTTAGTGTGTGTAATGGTCAGAGTGCAGTTGAAAACAGCGGAATAAAAGACAACGTGCCACCTGTGGAACCCGAGCTCACGACCTCCGCAGTCGAACGCAGTTATAGCAGTAGGCTTGAAATAAAATATCTGCACGAGCTGCATGACACCGTGTTAGCACATATCTGCGCGAAGCACTAGACGTATACAAGCGCTTCTTTGAGCGTGCCCTGTCCTGTCTGTCCAGGCCATCCCACATGGCGGCCGGTTGGGCTCGGCGAATTGCTCTGCGTCGGGCCGGCTCCGGGGACACCCTCACCATCTGCCTCGTCAGCAGCAAGCACGGTGAGGGGCCGCACAATAGCGTGGAGAGAGAGAGAGATAGCAGAGAGAGGAAAGGCAGGGTGGTCAACCAGATGTGACTACGGTTTGCTACCCTACACTGGGTTAAGGAAAAGGGGGAACAGAAAGAGAAAAATAGGAGCGTGGAGACTGTACACTACACCATGACAGGTAGTTCATGCATTTTTTTTTCATTGATTTATGGCACCTTCAGGGTTAAGAGTGAAGCATTATACTGGCGATACAAATCACTGGCAACTCAAGGATCTATCTGAAAAGGCAAATGAGGGAATTTTTCCCACTCCTCATTTGTAATTGTTGCCGTTTTTATATTGCATTTCATGTTATACGCAGATGCGCTGAACGTTGAACGTGTAAGTCCCATGTTGTTTTGATGTGGGTAAATAAGACAAAAACTGTTGATGCCATGTGATGTAGGAAGTGCAGATTACCGGCCAAGCCGCTCCTTCGCGGCTGTTTATGGGGGCCTATGGACATTGTGTGACATGATGCCGAATAAATTTTATTGAATTGTAAAAACAGAGGGGCAGAAGCTAATAATTACAGACAACAATACAAAATACAGGAAACACGGTTAATAATTAATTAATAATGCATCGTTCAGAGTAATAATACAACGCATGTTAAAGTGAGTCAATAAGCACGTAACTATAGGAAAATAAAGCAATGAAATAGTACCATGGAAATAACATAGTAAGCAGAATAACATATAGTAAGCAAGTAATTTGTCTGTCTTTATCACCATAGTTGAAAGCACGTGACAGGAAAGCAGACTGCTCATTCATCTCGTGGTTATGCACTATATCATCAGACGACCTCGAGAAGCTACTTGTCTCATGACTGCGATGGACATGAGCTCACGAGATCTGTGCTCTCAAAGGCTGCAACCAGATATATACTGCCACGCGCCTTCAACGAGGTTTATTGAGAGCAGCTGGGCTCTGGAGAAAACGGCGGCGAGAGCTAACTATCGAGCGGGGCGGTTAGCACGCGCAATTCTTTCTTCTTGCGCCTCTGCGCTTAACCTGTTCCCACTACTACAGGTGACCATATATATATATATATACGTGACACGATGAATGAAAGGCAGCCAGGCTAACCAAGGACGTTCCCGGTTGACTACCCTGCACTTGGGCAGGGGAAGGGGTTAAGATATGTAAAAAAATGAAAAAATAAATAAATCATAAAGTGGCAGTCAGTGTGAACACACAGTCGCAGAGGAATGCTCTCTAACACCACGCTTGCTCATTCAGTTAGTAATGGTCGGGCCACATTTTCCAACGCACGCTACACATGCAATGCTGCCCGGATCGGCAGTGCAGCACTACAGGTGTGTCCCTTCGCACGCGCTGCCCACAGGAAGCGCTTCTCATCAACACCACCGTTTCACACGCGCCTTCTCGTGGTCATCGAGTCTCTCTTCATGTCGGTCTACTTACGCCGCAGCAGACCTGCTTACTTAATCAGCTCATGTTTACTACAATTCATATTGCTACCAAAGCCGCTCACCTTACTTCGTATGACATTGCTGTGTTGCTATCGCATTCATTGCTTCACCCTTAGGGCGAAACTGTGACATTTTTTTTTTTTAGGGCGACTCGGATATGACTCGAATAGTGCCAGAAACGGATGGAATCAAATCAAATACCGAATCGAATATCGAATAGTTTTCGTATATCGAGTCGCCGTTTTTACAATTAATATAAAACGACGTTCACACCCTAGTACATTTCTAACGTTAGAAAATTCCTGTCGTTACATTGTACGTTTTGAAGCGTTGCTTACTCAACGCACAAATGGCACATTAGGAAGAAATAAGGAATTTGCTCGCATACAAATGACTCCTTGGAGAGTCTGAATGATCACTTTATAGTCGCTAAAGTCTGGCTTCTTGAGCGACGTAGCTTGCTCTGCTAGGTAGGATGTCACGTTTTATTCTGGCGCCATATGCCGGGGATGACATTTGTCGTTGTTACTGCGCACACTTGCCGTTCTGGAATATTATTGTATAATTATCCGAAAAAGATTCGTACTTGCGAACGGCGACTATTCTACTCGATTCAATGTTCGAGCGTTTCTAATATTCGGCCCACCCCTATATTCAATTCCTAATGTCACCGCTGTCACTGTACGCAGCCTTAAAAGTGAATAGCAACGACAAATATGAGCCAACCTCGAAGTTACACAACCGGTTCCTTATTCTATGCTGATACTCTATCGCAGCACTTCCCTTTAGCGCCGCCACAGCTCTGAGAAGTAGCTGCGCTTCATCAGCGTTGTTCAGCCACGATAAACAACAGTACCCGAGCGAAAGTGCTTATATTGAAACAACAATAAGGTACTGAGAGCCCAGGTATGATGTAATGTCACAGAAAAAGAGAAAAATGATGTGGCAGTATTTTTTTTCCTGCTCACCGTAGGCGACTGATTGGCTATTTTAGTTCGTTTTGTACAGTTGTACTAAAGCGAGCGTAGTTTTCGCGTTAGTGACTTCACTAACAACATTTCATTCACAGCATTCCGCAAGTTTCGTGCGACGACAAGGCTGTCAGTGAACACATGGTGACACGTGTGCCACCCGCTTCACCATCTTGTGCGCTGTCATCCTAACGACGCGCTTTCAACTACAACTGTGTGTCGATTAACATATTTGATCCAATTAATTGTTAAATTTTATTTGATTAATTAATCGATTGATCGGGTTTGTGGATTTACGCACATAAGCGAGAAAAAAATCGACGCTGGTGATTTGTCACAATGCACAAATTTTAGAGAAGAAAAAAAAAACGCGCTAATACAATCGACAGTTGCGTTTATTATTACTTGAACGACACTTTGCGCAAATGGACCGTGCCTCCTCCCTATTTCAAGCACCGAAGGAAAGTGAGATTCGTCTGGCGATCTCCCCCTTTTTTTTCGCTAAGAAAGAAAAAAAAATAAATAAAGCGCCGCACTCACAGAGGAATAGGAAAACTAAATATTTCGACTCGACAGATGTTTTTCGCAAGTGCAGCACGCATGTTTATGCACAGTTGCAACATTAAATTTAAAGTACCTTCTGGGGTTTTAGGTGGCGAAACTACGGTCTGATTATAAGGTACTCCGTAGTGGGGGACTCCGGATTGATTTCGGCCACCTGGGGTTACTTAACGTGCACCCGATGCACGAGTGTTCTTTGCATTTCGCCCTCATCGAAATGCAGCAGCCGCGGCCGGGAATTGAACCCGCGACCTCGTGCTTAGCAGTGAGACGTCATAGTTGGTAAGCCACCATGGCAGTACGGTTGGAGCTCATTCCCTTCTTTGCTGTTGAGCAAGAGAAGTGGGGGCGAAATCAGGCGCTTTGCCCGATTTTGGTCATGTGAGCTCAACCGATTAATTGCGATAAATATTAGTCACGATTAAAGCTTTAATCAATCGATCGGAATGCCAATCGGTCAATCTCCCAGCCCTACTCTGAACGAATGAATGCTTCAACAGGTTCTGTTTTCCTTTATTTAGTCTCGATCACAGAGATTTAGCGATCTTAGTGAGACGCGTCACTACGGGGCACGGTGTCAGAACCAGCGGGATGAGCAAGAGTTTATTTTATCACCTCAAAACCCTCTCTCGTGAGACAGAATAGTTAGAGTGGACTCATATTACCAGGGAAAATTGTCGCTTTCAGTGACATTGCGGAAAAGCTTCAGTTTCATTTTATTCAAGTTAATCAGTGGTGTACTTACATTCATAATGTAATATTCAGGAGGAGGTCCCAGAGCGTAAAGCTGTGTGGAGAACTGCTGTCCGTAAAGGAAATGTGTAGTACATATAAAAACAGCAATGAAAGAAATACAAACTTACAGGAGACATTAGCATTGGAAGTGCGTAGCTTCAATAAATATATTAAACAAACTGGAAACTAAATATGAAATATGTCAGTGACTGAATGTGGCAAAAGACAAGTAGAATATAATGCACCATAAATCACAAGTTCGTTATCCAACAGAAAATAATATAACTTGTTTAAAAGCAAGCAACGAAGGAGCCAACTTAACCTCTAACAGGAGGTTATTCCAAAATGATAATGCTAGAAAGTATGTGTTTCCCATAATTCGTTTGTATTATCGGAAAAAATGAAATTCACCCGCCGCGGTGGCTCGGTCAGTTAAAGAGATACGGACACGAAATCTGAAAATTTTACGAAAATGATTAAAATGAATCCTCAGTGTGTGATTACACCGAAAAGAAGTAGTCACTTAGTTCATTTTTGAGCCGATGCCTTTATTTTTGGCGTTTTTGTGAGCGCGCGCCTCGCCGCCCGACCCGCGGGAGTTGGAAGGCTTGACGTCACGGCACCCTCGTCGGATAGCCAGCCGGCTGGCCGCGGTCAATCGAAGTGCGCCGACGCCGCCATCGCGAGCGTGGATTCGAGTTCTGGTGTCTCTACCAGCGATGCGTACACGTCTTAAGACGGGGACCATTCCAATTTGGGAAGAAATATAACCGCTTACGGTTACGAGCCTTCCGCGTCAAGCGACGAAGAAGAGCAGGCGGCCGTGGAAGTGCCGGTCAGGTTTTCGCGAACCGTAGCGCGAAGATTTCGCTCTGCACCAGACACTTGTGCAAGAATTATTTGTAATTTCCTCTGTAAACTTGCTTTTCAAGAGCGCATGCAGGCGAGGCAGCTGCGGGGTACTTCAGCACTGCGTGGATGACTGAATAGTAGTCTATGCCGTTGGCGTGAGCAACTGCTGTGAGGTATCAGTATCTTTAAGAATCTCATGTCCACTTCGCCAGCTGCCCGACAGATGGCAGCACATGTCTGGCGTTCTCCCCAGTCTTTCCCGCTTTTAGCCTGTGGAGAAGCAGAGCTGTGTCTGTGTCTGCCCCGCTGCTATGTAGAACTGATCTCGTGAGTCGCGCTCACGCTTGCTAGCCTTGTATTGTTTTACTATGCTTTGCCAACATTTTTAAAGACATTACTGCCTTCGTGCCCAGCCTCGGGCATCTCACCCCAGCCTTGCCCTTACACTGCTCAAGAAGGCTGCAAGCGAACGAAAACAGTACCGACATCTTTTCGCCTCCTCTTTTCAAACGCGCCGCTGATCATTTCCGCCTTGCGTTTTCGTGAGAAGACCGATGGCACAGCGTCAGGCTTTAGGCGTTGCCTTTTGAGCGGCATACCGAGGCTTTTCAGCACAGCCGGGCTGGTCACATAATCATCGTCGACGAAGTGGTACGCGCAAATGAAGTCATTTTTTAGAGGTCTCCAGGTAGGGCGTGATGGCTGACAGGCAGGTATATCCAAAGTTTACGCACCTTCTCGTCTCTGGGAAACGTGTGCGACGGCGTGTCACGACCGACGATGCTGTTATGGGCAGTTCCTTCCGCCGCGACGAACGCGCAAATACCGAGCGACGACCGCGGGAAGGTGCATGTAAGACGCACCACCTGTGGAGCGCCGACAGGGATAATGTTTCGGACGGACGACGTGCGAAGATCGCCGAAAGGGGTTAAACAAACGCTGCAAGGGACCGACACCCCCGGAAACACTGCTACGGCTGTGGCCGACCTTGGCCGCGGGTGGGTGTTATGACGTAGAATTTCAGCTTCTGCCGGCGGCCGCTTGGAGGCAAGGTGCAACAAAAAATCGCAAAAAAGAAGTTTCTCGTTCTTTTTTTTTCAAAGCAGCTTGTTGTATTCGTCATTTTCAACAGTTCAACTTTTGTTCCGACGCAAAAGACCACCCTCCAACTTTTGTGTCCATATCCCTTTAATGTAAGTCACATCGTGTTTTTCATAGGTTCGCGCAGGCTCAAGGACTAAAAATACAGAAACAATACGTGCTTTTCTCAATTTTTTCTTGTCGCCGCGAGGTGGCGTCTCATCGCAGACGCGTCTTCCATACGTCATCCAGACGGTTCGAAACGCGTTCCATTACATGGGATCTAAGCTGTCTCGGCTGTCTCCTTAGCTGTCTGTGTAGACAGTATCCGATGTTGGAGAGATTTGGAACACCCCCATTATTCGGAGCCTATTCCTTTCCGCGATTTCTACCAACATCTCTCCACTAGTGTTCCTACAATCGATGCCATAGTTGCCAATTGCTCTTTCACCAGGCTGCTTTTTCCCCGCTTTTGCATTGAAATCGCCCATGACTACAGTATACTGAGGTTGCACCTTTCTCGTCGCTAATGCAACATCTGCATAAAGCTGTTCTATGTCTTCGTCATCGTGACTGGAGGTTGGGGCGTAGGCTTGTACTGTATGTTTATTCTATACCTCGCTATTCAGCTTTATTACGATGACTACTACCCTGATTAATGCTGCAGAGATCATCAATTTTGCCCGCTGTGTCCTTGTGGACTAGAAATACTACCCCGTATTGTCTCCTATCTGGAAGACCTCTGTAGCAGAGGACGTGGCCGTTAGTCAGCACTGTATAAGCCTCACCAGATCTTCTAACCTCACTAAGGTCAATAATATCGCAGGCAATGCCTGATAATTCCTCAAACAGCCCTGCTAAGCTAGCCTCACTCGAGAGGGTGTGCGTGTTGATCGTTGCCAGGTTCAGTTTCCAGTGGCAGCCTGTCCGGATCGAGAGATTCTTAGCACCCTCTGCCGCGTCGCAGGTCTGACCGCCGCCTTGGTCAGGTTCCGCGCAGCCGCTGGGGGCTGAGGGCCATGGGTTAATTGCAGGGGTCATGAGGGAAGTAGTGCCCGAATACTGCACTAGGGAGGCGAATTGCTGTTTAGGTGAGGGAGTGCCTTTGTTGAAGCTTTGTTGGCCTTCCTAATTTTGTTGCACCTGGACTAGTATAGCCCCACTGGCTCTCGGCAATTGTTTTTGCCGGTATCAGGCGCCACTCCAAGCCTGAAAATCTGGAGCCTGAAAATTTGAAAACTGGAGGAGGATTCGAACCTACGCCCTTCAGATTAGAGGCCGGGTGTTATGCCTCTATTCCACACCACCACCTCCCTTGAGACTACATTAAAGCAAACACGATACCGTCTAGAACTGCCGTCACTGCGGCTGACGCAAATGTACGTACCAACGTGCGTTACAGTGCGTGGTCGTCTTCTGTGCAGTGGGCGTGGATGTGAGACGCAATTTCATCCCTCGCTACGCCAGTGACAAGATCACGCTGCGCTCGCCCTGGATCGGGAAGGCCGAGGACGCCGTGAGTGGCTACTTTTTTTTTTTTTGTCACGTTTGTTCAGGACGCCGCATTTGATCCTTCCCAGCAGTCCACTGGCACTGACGCATGCATGCAGCGCTGCAATTCGCGCGGTAATTGCGAGCCAAATGTCGTTGGAAGTGGCGTGCAAGTGGGAGAGAGCCGAAAATGAAATGGCCCGCCTATGTGCTACATCTCGCTATTTGAACGCTTCGGAGATAACTTTCCATCCAATGGGTACCGCACACCTCTAAATCGCCGCCGTTATGTGTGTCGTGCGAATTCTAGCACGAGTTTTAGTGGCCGCCAGTGTCGCTGTCGTCGTCTCTCTATAGTATAGCCGTCTCTCCTGAACGTAAAAAATTTATTTGTTCGTTGAAGTACGTGAAAGAGAATATTATGTGGGTACTTTCAATCGTGTCGTGCAGGCGGCCAGCACGGTCACCACCGTCGCTCCGTCGAAGCCGAAGGCTACCGCCAGCCGTCTGTCTCGCGTGGCCAGCACAGGTGAGTAGCCCGTCTTACGGCCTTCAGGGTGTCGCGTCGCACCAACGGCCGCGTTTGCTATTGAAACATGGTTCAGCTGATGCTGCTTTGCTTTAGCAATTTTGTGCAGTACGTTGTGGGCCATCCCATAGCTTAGGCAACTTCAATTTGCTAACGACTCAAAGCACGGACGGAGGAATAGATTAATTCCCAATGAATCAAGCACAAAGCATACTTCAGGACTTTCCTTGCGTTGCCGGTTAACATCGGCTTAGTACCATACAAAATTAATATCGGGACATCTGTGAAAACCCCAGTCGCAATTTTCACTGATCCCAAATGCAACGTCGGTTATCAGCGTTCAGTATTATAAAATACTCTTTATAGCATAAATAATTATCGCACTTTGTTCTCTCCTAAAATGACGATTGGCATATCGCTCTCTCTTACATTCACTGATTAACTATTGTGCGCATAAGGAGGCACAACACCAAGGAATATTCAGTGATCAGGGTCATGCGAAACACACCTTATTTTGAACACACACACACGCACACTAGAGCTCTTTTCGCCAAAACAGCGTACTTCGGGATGATTGCTAACAGCTGTCGAAATGCGATGCTGGGATGGTTATTCAATTTTAAACACCTCGAGCGTACGAGAAACCAGACAGGAAACCATTTTCCCGAACAAAGTGTACGGCCGGGAAGTTTACACCGCTTACGCACTAACCATGGTGCTTCATTAATTCGGCGAACAATTTTTTGTCACTGATTTAATTAGTCACATGTGAGTTGATCTCATTTAACATCCGTGTGCATGGTATATAAGTTCTACTTATTTTATTTGTGCCTTTTCTGCGTGCATAAACACTCATTGCTCGCTCTAAATTTCTCTCTCTTGTGAACTGCTTCTTGCTATTGTTTTATCTGATATAGGTATATAGTGGTGAGACTTCATTTACATACGGGGGGTCCCATCCAGCGTTAGCGACGGTTTAAAAATACTCGCCATAGGACAGGGGAACAGCGCAAAAAAACACGAAAGTCAAGAAGGGTGACACACACCAGCGCTGACTGACGACTGCATTATTTGTTCAGAAAGGAACACAAATATATACTTAAAGAAGAGTACATCACTGCGCATGGCTAAAAAGAGTGACACCGATTAGATTTCGTGTTTTTTGCGCTGTTCCCCTGTCGGGGGGGGGGGGGGGGTGAAGGGGGAGTTTGCACCGACCAGCCCAAGCCTTTACGGTGTCGCTATAGGAGGACGCAACTACACCATGTTGTTGGTCACTTTATGGAGCAAATGACACACTTTTTTGCATTCCGTCAAATTAGTCAGATCATTAGTCAAAACTAATTAATCGAGCCTCCAAGTATCGTATTTTGAGAAAAACTTCCAATGAAAAAATTGCCGATGGCTCTAGGAAAACGTCTTATTCAACAGTACTCCAATTCGTGCCGATTGTACTTGTATTTACATGTACTTTTTTTTTTCGTCAAACGTGCCACGCATGAACGAACGGCGCTTTTAGCCTATAGCGCGCTGCCACTCAAAAACGTCACAGGACAGTGACGCAGGCGTTGGCTTCGAAATTCACGCCAGCGATTTATATGCCGGCTGCACTGTCGAAAGCAACAGTCGCGGCTGCATACGATAGCGCAAGCAAAAAATAAAGAACCCGAAAACATCGCCGCCATGTCATTTTCTCTACGGTATAGCCTACTTGCTTAAAAGCGCGGTTCATTCATAAGCAATTTCGCGGTCTTTCGTTATGACGCGGAAAAGAATACTTGCGTATTAGGTGTACGTACGCATTTAAATGCTACTAATTGAAACGTTTCCTAGGACGCTCCATGACTTCCTGATTGGAATTTCTTTCTCTAAATTTTCGAATTATGACGTTGATTAATTAATCTCGACTAATTATGCAGAGAAAAGAGAATGCACAAGCTGTGTTACTTTCTCCATAGAGTGCCAACATTCTTTTAGTCGTATCCTCCTACTGCGCACGCAGAGATCTTCGATTCGAACCTTGCCTAAATTTATCTGGGGCATCCTGAATACGTCTTAATACGTGCGTCTGCATGAATGTGTAAGAAACGCGCAATTATTACACATATAGAGTGCATATATGTGTAGGGAGATAGATTGCAAGTCTCAAGAGAGCCTGGAGCACCACTATACGACCTCCGTCACCGCGAGGTCCATTGTTGCGCGGCATCATCGTGTTGCTTTGGTCGACATCCCGTAAAGTTGACCTTTGCAAAAAATTGTTCTCCTATTAGAGAGACCCAAATCGCGTTTCTCCACCAAGTGTCCGATGTCACCTATGAAATTACTCACGCCAACTACGTCGACTGCTGCGACTAACAGTGACCACGCCGCCAGACTCAAGCCCTACCACTCTCCACACCCCTTAACAGCACCGGGACGGCGCTTTTGCCGCCAAAGGGGGGTAGTATTATGATACCATCGACAGACGCTCAACAGACGAGCCGCCGCGTCGCCGCGAGAAAAACGTTGAGGTGTCTGGGCTCTTGGCGCGAGCGAGTGTCTGTATAGCGGTCTGGCTGCAGTGTAAATAGAGCGTAAATAGTCTCTTTGGTCTCGCACTCCGCACGGAACAATGTTGTTTAATTCCGGTCAAATACAGACTGCGTTCACCTGAAATTAACAGAAGCTACAAAGGAAACAGTTTCATGCCGCTTTTAGGTGGCTGCAAGCTTTTTCCTGTCATTAACCTTTTTTCCATTTTTTTTTACCTGCGAATTTACGCAGCATTGATTTGCTTCTGACAGCATACGAATATAGCTCACTTCGCTTGACGACAAACATGTAACAGTATTCAGTGGAATATGAATTATACGAATCTCGTTGAGTCGCATAAAATATTCACATCGAGCAAAATTTGTGAATGCAAGTGAAGTTTTTGTGTTTAAAGCACGAGAATAAACCAAAATAATAAAGAATAAACAAGCCGCGAAAGGAAAAAGTAAAAACAAATGCAGTGCTTTTCTTTTTACGCTGTCTCCCCGTTAGTCCGTTTCCTAAGCTTACAGACTTGTTTTTACGCATGCAGCGCTTCTCTTCGTCTCTTAATATAACTTATAATGCATTATTGCATGGTCACTCGCCCACATTCTTTTTTTCTTTCAGGCAAGGCGAAGAATGGCAGTGACATGCTGCCTTGCAGCGACATCCCCGAGCCACCGACAGTTGGAAACGAGTGAGTTGGTCCTCTCTGTACCAGTGGTTTTCTCTCGCCTTGTTCAGGCAAGGTCGTATAGTGCAGTGCCTGCCAGAGGACACTTAGCTCTTTCAATTTTATGGGCGGTAATTTGTGCGTGTTGCTCGTTGTCGTAAACCACAGGTGGCGCCCGTCGCCACGTCACTTGCTAACTTTGATTACCTCGCATCGTGTGTACGTAACTCCGCCAGAGTGAAATCTCCCTTAATTTCGTATAGGCACGAAAGCGAGTAGCTGCGCGTAGAGACGCACTTGTGTGAACGCACTTCGCATTACCACTAGGGTGTGGTGACTGCGGACAGTCAGGATGGAAGCAACCAAACCGAGAAATGTGCACTTTTTATCGGGATACCCTGTGTCCTCAGAAGAAGGAAGATGGTACAGTCAATAATCGGGAGTGCGAAGGAACGGAATGAACTGTACTGCGTTTAAATGTCCGCGAGTAATACTTACGTTGCTCTTCTTAGGGCCGCGATAAATGTGACCTATGGCGCTTCCTACACCCTTATCAGGTGAGCCACTGTCCAACAGCGCCGTAACCAGTGAAATTTAAACCTAGTCATGTTCTATGTCTGCTTTATCCGTCTATTAAATAAGACCTGCGAGACAACCCTGTGAATGAGCCAGAAATGCAATTCTCTAGTTCATCAGGTGATATTTATAACATTAGGCACCATTAGGCAGACGAACAATAAATGTGTGTCACAATAAAGGTACGTTTTATTTCTAAAGGAGAAAAGAATTAAGAGGTCGAGCAACCGAAGCTGTCACTTCAAGCGCAACTCACTTCAAGCAAGCAACTGAGTGGATGCTTGTGGCCCCAATTCTGCCCCAACGATTCTGCCCCAATGCTTGTGGCCCCAACGAACACGAAGATGTAGTTGGTTGTTCAGTGTGACGGTACATACAGAGGAAAGCGGCACAGTGCTGCCACGGAGACTCGCTGCTGCCGTCTCGACTTTGCGACAGTACACGCCATGCAGATCACCCGTAGCCATTGTCGACTCGCAGGCAGCCCAGCACGAACGACGGCCGTGCGGCGGACGCCTGGGACCTGCAGTACGACGACGCCGAGCTGTGGCACTCGCTGGCTGGCAGCGACGCCTCGGTGGGGAGCAACCTGCCATCGCCCGGGGTGCGTTCTATGGCCGCTACCTCTTTCTTTCCGTCGCACGACGAACTGCCTCGGGCGGGTCTGCAACGTGCTCGTTAAAGATTCTGGAGCTTAACGTGCCAGAACCACGATATGATCATGAGGCGCGCCGTAGTGGGGGGCTCCGGAAAAATTTTTGCCACCTGGGGTTCGTGCACGCAATGCACGGTACACGAGCGTTGTTGCATTCCGTGCCCGTCACAATGCGGCCGCAGCGGCCGCGATTGAACCGACTAGCTCGAGATCAGCAGGGCAAAGCCATAGCGACTATAAGCTACCGCGGGGGATGCAACCAACGCCCTCGTGTCTGGTCAGTTCTAGGCTGAGTGTTTCTGTTTAAAGTTGCATGCGCGGCAGAAAGACGTCCTCTCGCCACATATAATGGTCGAAGACGGGGATGGCTGAGAGGGACAAACCTCCAATGGCTCGCGGGTAGTCCCTGGCATAGTGACTGCCGTGGCTATGCTGTAGTCGACGCTTTTTTACAGCGGAGCTGTTAGTGCTAGTAGAAGCTCACTGATAAAAAAAAAGAAATAAGAAAAAAAAAGAGAAAAAACAGACATGTTTGCACGGTTATCTGAAAAAAAAGAAAAGAATCATATACATTCAAACTTTGCAGTCTGTGGGTTAATAAGGAGTTAATCGAAAATTACCAGACCCTCGTTTTCGGCCTGTTTAGAGCCGTTGTGTGAAAAGCTATAACAAAGCTTCTCCGCTTACCTGCTGGAAGGACCAAATACCGCAACAATTTCATACTTAGAGGAAATGGAAGCCAGGTACCGAGAGTTTTATTTGTGTAAGTTAATTATGTCCTATGAAAAAAAAAAGACGAGGACACCTAAGCACTTGTTATAAGTTATGAATGCGAAAGCGTTATTTTTATTTATTTATTTAATACATACTGCGGACACCAAGTCCATGCATAAAATACAATATTAGGTCACAAGAAGTAAAACAACGTCAATACACCAAAATGCTGCAACAATACAGCAATAATGCTGATACAAAAAGTAAACAATGGTGATAGAACTGTCATAAAGGCAAGTCATTCCAGTCATTAATGGTGCGTGGAAAGAAAGAGTATTTAAATAGTTTCGTTAGGGCAAAATAGGGGGTTACAGATTTTTGATGATGTTGGCGAGGAGGTCTCGTTACTAGTGGACTTACATACAATGCCGGGTCGAGTGCAAATTTGTTTTTAAGTAACCGAGAAAGAAAGTGAAGCCGTAATTTTTTTCGACGCGATTTAAGCGTAGGGATATTATTAGGCCTCATTAGTTCAGTTGGTGGGTCGAATGTCGAAAATTTGTTGTAAACAAACCGGATAGCCTGTCTTTGGATTCGTTCAAGTTTCTTTACGTTACATTGAGTGTAAAGGGATGTGACAGGTGCGCCGCGTAGTCTCGATATCTGTGCTTACTGTTCGGTACACGTTACGACGCCTCCTCGCAAATACGAACTGCTGCTGAAGAAGCGGTTAAATCAGCCAACGTCGGGCTCAGCAGACCGCTGTGCAGAGAGCAGCACAAGCCGTAGCTCGGAGTAGACGCCGGGAGGAGAGTTCACTTCGTTCTCGGGAAAACGACGCAAGGAGACTTCGCCACGAAGACCCTCTAGTGTGTGCTGCCGAAAATGGAATTCCGATGGAGCCGCTCCTCCAGCTTACGCTGTGACTGGGTGCGTGTGCCGCGCAGGCCTGTGACTTTTTGTTCCGGTGGCCGTGCACATACAAGGTCCGCTCGTGGAGGATTAGAAAGCCTCCAGAGCCACAATAGCCACCCCGTGCGTTTGTCGGCAATAACGACGAAGCCAATCGGAAGCGCTGTCACACTCCGTTCAATCGGCTCTGCAGCGAAGCCAGGCCAGCGTTCTGTCTTGCGCTGCTGGAGTGAGCGTTATGCGTACAAACGCTAGCGTTCCTGCTAAGCAGTCGCGTGTATACACTGATCAGACAGGGGCAGACAGTAAACCTCAAGAGCTCAGCAAACGCGGATGGTTTTCAGTCGATTCCATCTCCGAGCACTATCACTATTCGCAATGCACACAGATGGTCGCGCCGCGTAGTGGCCAGCGAGAGAAATATTTCAAATAGTATCCGCACAGTCAATTGCACAATGTTACCATGTGGCTCTCTATGCGCGGGCGCGTTTCTGTTTTGTTAACAGCTTCTGCATACGCCATGGAAGAAAAAAAGGGTTGCGTGCCTCAGTCCACCACCCGAGCAGCGAAGGATGAGATAAGCCTTCGTTTGTTTCCGCTGGACGCGTAAAAGAAGTCGGCGGTGAAGCTCCGGATCGGCAATCCAATGAAGTTTGTAGCGCACACTTCGTCGCCGAAGACTTATTCTGGAGCAACATCGGTTAGCAGAATGCTAATCGTTGACATTGTTCACGAAAGCATAAACATTACGCTTTTGCGATGAGGTAGTTGTAGCTTACGTGAACGGCACGTTCAATGCGGCACGGAAAGACAAGGTAACACATTCGCGCCGATGCCTTACGACGTCCGAAAGCTACCGATACAGCCGAATATTTGTAAATAAAGCTGCCCAAACGCTGTCGCAACAGTTGATTATTTGTAGAGCCATCTATAGGGAGCTGATGTCTGGTTTTCGAGCGTAGCTGACGGAGCGTAACTAGGTTCGGAGCTTCGCGCCGATCGCTAGCTTTGGGGCATATTTGCTTGCACTGACCTTTTTTGATTGATTTCAAAACAAGACCGGTGGTGTTTCTCTGGCTTAAACCGAAATGAATGAATGAACTTTTATTTCCCTTTTTAAGAAAGGGGAGGGGCCGGGGGGGGGGGAGAGGGAGGCCTGTGTGCTCCAGTCTTAGCACCTTGTGCTGCCAGACGTCCGCCTACCAGTCGTGGTAGGCCTCCGCTACCTCCTCAGCCCACCTCAGGACTCCGTCCTGCAGGGTGGGATCGGAGCTGCGCAGGGCAGTCTCCCACAGCTCCTCGCTACTAATTAATGGTTTGAGGTTGCGGGGGGGGGGATATTTGATGGGGCATTTCCACATTATATGGGAGAGATCTGCTGTCTGGACAGGGCAGAAGCGACACTTGGGTGTCGGGTATGTGTCGGGAAAGAATAAGTGCAAAGTGCGTGGGGTAAGAAAAGTGCGAGTTTGTAGTTGGCGCCACAATATTTCTCTCTGGCGCGTGCTCGACACAGAGAGAGGTGGATAAGTTAGGCGTTGGTGTTTGTAATGTGTGCAAATTTCATGGAATGTGATGAGTGCGTCTTTATTGGTCTGTTGTTGGGAGTCATTGGCTTCTGGGGTAAGGCCCACATTTCCGTCCACTCGGTCCGTGAATCCTCGAGCAGCGGCATGAGCCATTTCGTTGCCTGGTAGTCCTTGATGTGCTGGAGTCCAGATGAGAGCGATGTTGTTTTTTGGCGGGTGAGCGACTAGTAGAGAGTGCGCGAGGTTTGTAATGTAGCCGCTACTGAAGTTCCGGATAGCAGTCTTCGAGTCACTGATGATGACATCGCAATCAGGTAGCCCCGATGCGAGTGCAATGGCGGCCTCTTCTGCGTCGCCCGCTGAGGTGGTCCTGACTGATGCTGAACGAACAGTGTTGCCCTGCTTGTCTACGACCGCTAAAGCATAACGATGTTTAGTTTTATAGGCTGCGGCGTCCACGTAGTAAACTCCTTCCGCCTGTCCATAGCTGCGTTGTAGCACCTTGGCTCGAAGTTTCCGGCGTTCGACGTGAAATTCGGGATGCATGTTTCTGGGTAGGGGTTGGATGTGGTATTGGCCGTGTATGTTCGGAGGAAGTTGATGTCGCTTGTTCTCGTTGAGTGGTGGGGCGTAGTGAAGTTGTCTCAGGATCTCACGCCCAGCTGCAGTGGTGGAGAGTCTGTGATATTGCGATGATAGATGTGCTTCGGTTAATTCTTCAAAGGTATTGATTGTGGCTGTGGCCATCACCCTCTGTGTGGATGCTCTAATCGGAACACCAAGAGCGACTTTGTGTATCTTGCGGATCAAGCAGTTTACAGTGTCCGCTTCCTTCCTAGAGAGTGAGAGATATGGTAGTGCGAAGGTGATTTTGCTTAGGACAAAACCTTGGATGAGCTGAATCAGTTCCTTCTCTCGAAGCCCTCCGTGTTTATTGGAGATCCTTCCTATGAGGCGTAGCGTGTTACCTACTGTTGTTTGTAGTGCTTGCAAGGTACGCTGATTTGCTCGGTTGCTTTGAAGGTGAAGACCTAGCACCCTTATCCTGTCTACCTGGGGTATGGAGTGCCCTTCAACTGTGAGGTCGATATTCGGGGGCGATGTCCTGAAGCGTCTCGTGGGGGGCAGAAGGAGAAGCTCTGATTTGGTGGGGGAGCACCTAAGGTTCAAGTCGTGACCTACTTGTTCGATCTGGTCAATGGCTGCTTGGAGGGTGTCTTGGATGTGCCCGTCCGAACCTCCGGCCATCCACAGCGTAATATCGTCCGCGTACAGTGAGAATCGGAGGTCGGGAATCTTCTTTAGAGCGAAAGCTAAAGGTCGCATAGCCAAATTGAAGAGGAGGGGGGAGAGTACTGCCCCTTGGGGCGTACCAGTGCTTCCTAAACGTATCTGACCTGATTGTTCGCTGCCTAATTGGAGCGTTGCAGTGCGCTTCGTCAGGAAGCTGCATATATAACGGTAGATTCGCTCTCCACAGTTTATACTGTTAAGTTCGCGTAGAATGGCCAAGTGTGACACATTATTGAAGGCTCCCTTGAGGTCGAGGCCCAGCAACGCTTTTGTGTCGCGTGCGTCGCTCGGTTCAATGATATCTTGTTTGAGCCTTAGCATGACATCCTGGCAAGAAAGAGACTTGCGAAATCCAGTCATTTCCGAGGGGAAAAAGCGATGATCTTCGATGTATTTGGAAAGGCGTAGGTGGATTACGTGCTCCAAGATCTTCCCTATGCGTGAGGTGAGAGAGATGGGATGGAAGTTATCAATGTGAATTGGCTTATTCGGCTTAGGAATGAAGATCACCTTGGCTGCTTTCCATTGTTGGGGTATCTCGCCCTCTTCGAGACAGTGGTTGTAATACTCGGTGAGTTTGCGTATGGATTGCTCATCGAGGTTGCGAAGCGTCTTATTTGTCACAGAGTCTGGACCTGGTGCCGTGGTAGTTCGCACTTGGTTGAGGGCATGTCGAACCTCCGCTTCTGTGATGGCGCTGCAAAGTTCCTCATTGGGTTCACCAGTATAGTCGGGCATGGGGATTTGCGTAGGAGGGGGCATATGTTTGGAAGCCAAGTTACTGAACATTGTCGGCAGGTCCGCTGCATGTTCATGTAGCAGTTTATTGATCTGGTGGTCTCTCCTCGTTGCGTGGAGTCAGCGGAGGCCAAGCTTGCTTCGATGCTTAAACCGAAAACGCTGCACTCTAGCCGTAGCGTTCGTTCTAGATACGAAGCAGGCGGGGAAGCCTGGCATACATGGCCGGCAATTGTTCCGCCTGATCCTCCTTTGAGTTGAGATCAGGGGTCGATGAGCCCTGTATCTCGCAGCAAGGCTATCAGCAGTCGTTGCGCTCTCTTCCTGATTGCCGCGGGCCCTCCGGGGAAAACGACGTCTTCAATGGTCCTGTGCGTAAGACCGTTCTTTCGCAGGCTGTCGACCATCGCTTTTCTTTCTGTGTCAAACTGCGGGCTGAGCCTAATGAAAATATTCTATGCCGCCAATGTCACCAAAGAAGGCACAAAGTGGGGAAGCGCAAAGCCCAGTCTTGAATAACCAAGCTGGGGTGTACGCGGAGTCGGTTCTGATGCGGTGCAACAGCGTCGCTTCTTCGCGAGTAAATTCATGGGTCATACAATAACAAGCACGCACGCACTTCTCGTTATGCACCCTTTTGATTATGCAGTGGCATTCCGCAGCAGATGAGAATACAATTTGAAAAATAAGAATACACTCGGTGTGCGACGAGAAAGATGAGAAAAAGCCCGGCGTGCTACCACGCGGATGCCGCAGTCGCCTATTCTGATACTCTCTCGGTCCGCCATCATGGATCGCCTCGCGCGCCACCTGCAGTTCGTGTGCATTGCGAATATTGAGGTGCGACGGGCCTGCAACGCCGCTGGGAAGTTGTTACTCGAAGCTCCACTTTGCCAAATTGGCCTGGGATTAAATATTCTTGTAGTACTATCGTTTGGTGCCTCGACATGGGGCTATAGCCACGTGGACGTTTGTTGCGCTGTGTTTTATTTTCAAAGGAAATAATTTTTTTGTAGTTTTTTTGTGTATTTAATCATCTTCTTTGTTCGCGTAATATTCCTGTTTTTCGGGTCTTACCTTTATTTATCCTGTTAGAACACGTGTTTCTCGCGCAACCTCTTGCCACCGGATACTCGGGCTGCTCTCTTTGGGGATCGCGCCATACATGCGAATCATCATCATCATCATAATTGTCAGCAGTAAATTAGCTTAGAACTGGAGGAATCGCTGAAGTCTGCTGATGTACCGGCGCATATTTAAGAAAAAAATACAGATATTTAACGGGAGTTCCATCGCAAGTAAAGTAATTCTGAGACACTTTATCATAAGGCGTTCGTAGTGCGGGTTTACGATTTGAGAACTCGGGAAATGTTTTGCTTTACATACATATAGTCGCGGAGTACTTCAAGCATCGTACTTTTGGCATTGACACACTGAGTGTTACGTTTCCGAGCAGTTTTTGTCGGAATAACTGCTCCGCTAAGAATGATGAACTCCGTGTTATCGAGATGTCGGTGACAGAAACGCAAACAGACTATAGTGAGACATGATTCATGCCACATAGAACACTTCGCCAACTCCCAATACCATAACGTGCGCTAATTATTCATCAGATCGGTCTAGAACAGCAGAGCGTGACCTATGTGTAAAGGGCATACGATTAGAATAGTGAGATCATCTTCTGTTCCACTACGATATTGGGTTTTCTGAATACACGTTCGTATGTCTTCAAAAATAAGCAGTGTTTGAGAATGTGCATTATGTAGATTACACTTCGAATCATATAGTGTAACGTTGGCGTTGCAAACTGTTTTTCAGCATGGTGGGATCCGCAAATGCAATATAAACTAAGGCAAACGTTGTCAGATTCATATAACATAATTACTCTGGCTAAAAGCGCAATGTATGTAAAAAATCTGCCATTAAATAAATTTGTATATAATTCACGTTCTTGCGCTGTTTCCCACGCCTGCTAAATCGGAACCAGCCAGCCTAACGTCGCACACTCTTTCAGTTCGTCTGCTTTTAGCTTTACTCTGACACCTTCGCTGAACAATACTGAACGCTCTTGAAAACGCCTGCACAACGTCTTTAAAGCATCTACGACTTCGCAGGCATCATAAACACAAAGTGCTTTTGTGCCCTGCCTCGGCGTGGGCAAGCTGTGGGTATATACATATACATGGCTACATGCAATGATTGTAACCATTGCGCCTTTCGCTGGTGTCAATTTTATTCGCAGTGGAACCCAACGGAGCCTGCAGAAACAGAAGAGAGAGCAGACGACCTTTCTCTCGCCGGTGCACGACGTCATGACAGCGCCACAGACGCCACGTGAGTGACCTTCCATTGTGTCGCACACTGTGCAGTAAGGCACGGGACTCGCGCCGAGAAAACAGTGCGAACTGTGCTACAGTACTAGGAACTGTTCCCAGGAGGCACTGTGATGCCCTGCGAACGCAAGCACAACAGTTGACGACAAGAAAAATCGCTTATTTAGAAATATAAATCGGACGAAGTTGATATATATACTATATATATATATATATATATATATATATATATATATATATATATATATATATATATATATATATATAATGCATGCGGTTGCAGCTTACGTGAAAATATTACAAAGTTTACCAGGGTCCTGAAAATGTCCTACTCACAAATTAGTGGTATATATACATTTGGCCGCTTGAGATGCAGTTTACACAGGCGCGATATCCATTTGATACAGAGCTGCGGATCTGTAAAGCTTATGCTTCTTTCATTTTTTGTATTTTACTTACTGATTTTCGCGAAGTTTTGCAATAGATACGAGACCCTAAATTAAAACTCTACTGACTACAGTCGGTATAAAATTCAGCATACTCTCTTAAGTAAAATCTCTCTTGAATCCACCCAGTGGTTGCCTATTTCTACTTTTTACGTGTATTTGAATATGGAAATCTGAGTTGGCTCCGAGCTAAAGTTACCGCGACTGCCGTGCTCCCGTCAACTATACTGGACATTTGTGCTTGTGTGCAAGATTAATTAACCCAGGGAGTGTTAGCCAGCAGCAATGACGTTCACGGCGGCCGATGTGAAGCGTTCAACCGCAGGCGTTGCATATGCATGCGTGCATATAGGAGCAGGCAACTGGCCAATAACCCCTCGTACACAACCTCATGGCATCAATGTTGCCGAAGTGAAAGTCCTCCCTATACAATGAGCGTGAAGATTAAGGTAAGCCGAGAGGCTCGAGTTCTCGTTATTTACAACCAGCGGTCACGACTATAGGAAGCAGCCATTAAGCAAAGAATATGTTGGCTTCCAACAGTTGTAACTGTAAAAGGAAATGCAGATCCAGCGCACATCTTAAAATCTATGTGACGCGAAGCTTTCGTTAAGCGGTTAACAACATGCTATATACGTCGCGGGATCGAATCCCGACCACGGCGGCCGCTTTTCGATGGAGGCGAAATGCAGAAAACACCCGTGTACTTAGATTTAGGTGCACGTTAAAGAACCCCAGGTGGTCGAAATTAATCCGGAGTCCCTCACTACGGCTTGCCTCATAATTATTTGGCGGTTTTGGCACGTAGAACCTCATAATTTATTTTTTTAACACGCTATGAATTTGCCCATTTAACTGCTGCGTCTTTGATGTGAAAGAAACTGGCACGCGCGCATGTGCTTTCTCGCGCACCCGCGCTACGCATTGTGACACACGTGGTTAAGAAGTACACGTGTCGATTGTGGCTATTCTAGTACACTGTAATTGTGGCCTATTAAGGACAAAATACACGTACGCTTGCCGGCGCGCGAAAGCTCGCGTCCATGCGCCTCACGCATGCGCAGATGGCGCAGGAGAGATCGCATACGCGTCGAAGCGTGGCGCGAGCACAGATATATTCTCGGGACTAATATCGGTACTCTGGCTGCGTCACAAAGATACGAAACGATGTCTACCAAGGCGGAAATAGTGAGCCAAGTGGGCGCGCGTCTTGTAGGTTCGAACCGCCATTCCTAACGAGGCGCTTCAAACGCAAAGCGCGCGACCTCTCGCGCGCCGGCACGCGTACGTGTAGTTTGGCCTTTACGCTCCAAATAAGGGACACGGTTTAAGGGAATCGGGAACAGGCAGTCTATCAGTGCAGCAGAAAGTGCCTTACGGCAAGTTTCGACGATTTCCTTCTGCAAATCCCAAGATATCTCCGGTACTTCACCGGAGGTGGATGATGCAACTGTGTTTGGAATATTATAATCAAATCAAGAGCTGCTGAGATGCACACGCTGAATGTGCGTGTCTCCTAGTTTAACAACCGTTTACATTAAATTGCATTCCCTTCCTGTTAAAGCGTGGTTGATGAAAAAGAGGTTGTTTTGTATACCTTGGTTAACCAACTTTCGTCTCTGCTCGAAAACTGGGACTATTGACCGTTGTTCCATGGATTGCACAGATATGGTGTTCTTTTGGGACATTCTACAAAGGACATTAAAAAAACGACGTAGGCATTACACCTCATTCAATCCGTTTTCTACCATTTAAGTACTGTGGCGTGGCGCCCTATGACATCTTTATTTTTTCGGGACTAAATTATGTTTGGCAAAGTCGGATGTATGATAGACACGCTGAAACTCGTAGGTATAGAAGGTTATTTTTCTGTGAAACTGTATCGTACGTGCGTACAGTGTGTATTCGACGCGAGAGCAGTCGCCAGAGTGGATGTTTTTTATTGGATGCACGTGTTTGTTGGCCTTAATATTAAGCACATGCTGGCTTAGAGCTTTGCATACCTCTACGTTATTTCCATGTAATAAAGAAGAAAAAAAACGCAATTGTGGCGTAATGGTTATAGTACCGGGCTGCTGTGCTGGAGGACCATGGGGTACCAATTAAGGTTCGCTCCCACCATCGCATACGTAATTCAGTTATTTATTTAAGCATGAGCTATTCGGCAAGACAGCAGCAGGGCCCAGCAGCCATGGCCAGGAAAATCCGTGAGCAAGGATTCTCAGAGAAACCTTCACTTTAAAAATGGAGTCCCTTGGTTCCCTTTAACAATATTGTCACGTTGTAGTGACGATGAAGAACCAGACAGTAGCAACACTGTGAGTCACGAATTTATAGCCTTATTGGGCGAACTTGTGCCCTGAGGGACAAGCGACACTCAAAGCACAACACAACGATAGCGGCGAGAAGATTCAACGGTCGTCAAAATAGAATTTGTGGGTCAAATGCGTCGGATATATTTATACGTGACTCATCATACATTCCAGCGTAATTGCTGGTGATCGAGTAAGTTCTAGAATGTACACCACTATTCGAGTCACGCACGCAATATCATTGGGCAGATTATTTCGCTATAGAATGGATGACAACATTCTAGAAAGATCCGATACATGATGGCTCACCCACCGTGGTTGCTCAGTGGCTGTGGTGTTGGGCTGCTGAGCACGAGGTCGCGGGATCGAATCCCGGCCACGGCGGCCGCATGTCGATGGGGCGAAATGCGAAAACACCCGTGTACTTAGATTTAGGTGCACGTTAAAGAATCCCAGGTGGTCGAAATTTCCGGAGTCCCCCACTACGGCGTGCCTCATAATCAGATCGTGGTTTTGGCACGTAAAACCCCATAATTTAATTTAAATTTTTTACACGAAGGTTCGTCTTGCACGTGTACACGTGTATATATTGTTGCTTATCTGTCGCAGCGAAATGCGTAGTGACTATGAAAAACCAATTCACCTGTCAAGAACCATAGACAATCTGCCAAGTCCGCCGCAGCGCGCCACAGCGCGATTCCCTCCCCTCCCCTCGAAGGACCCTGCGGTTCCCCTTTATCCTAATAAATGCTTTATATCTCAGTCTCTTTCCCCTGGTGTTCGGCCAGCTGTGACAAGCTGTGAGCGCCGAAGAATGACGTCATGCGCCACCTGTATTCCTATGGGCTCCTAAGGTGTGACATTACACCGCCTTAACCCTTCTTCGTTCTTCCTCTCCAACTGTGACGTCACACAATTTCTTCCTCCTCTCCCACGCCACGAGGTAAGCGATAGACGCCGCCGAGTTATCGTTCGCATGAGCGTTCTAATGCTGACGCATTGATATAAAAATAGATGTCAATCAAGGTCGACGCGAAAGAAGACAAGGTCGACGTTGATAGTATATGCATTTGTACGTAATGAAATTGGGGCATTAAAAATTATTCAGCATAGTATTTTTGCACGATGTGCTACATTTTATTCGTTCCATTGCCAGACCTTCTTCTTTTTTTCGGACCCCTTATTTCTTTAATTCATGTTCTACGCGTTCGCTTTTTTTCTTACACGCATGTACACCAATGTTGTCTTCTTTCGCATCGATGGATGACACGCCTTCCTTCTTTTTTTTTTTTTTTTTTTGCTCAAGAGGCCAGATGGGCCGATCCCGAAGATCGGTCTATAATGCAATGCGGCTAATTTTTTACTATATTGGCAATAATATTACCTACTCTGCGACCAATTTTCGCTCCTTGTCTCGTTGAGACGTACGTTTTGATACCTTTTGCGACTCGCTACGACGCTCTAGTGGCGCAAAAGGGTGGCTTTTTTATCCAGAGTCCAGACAGGTACCCAGATCCCACGCCCGCCAAACCCCGTGAAGACCTTGTCTTCAGAAACTTGGCGATCAATAAGGAACGCGCAGGGTGGCGGCGCTTGCCGGTCGAAAAGTGACCCGAACGACTGGTGTGTGCTTGCGCGCAGGTGCCCGGCGCGTGTGGCGGCGCAGCATGCGGACACTGCTGCCGACCAGTGGAAAAGCGCGGCGGACGATCTGGATGCCGTGGTTGCCGAGCTGGCGCGCCGCTACTTCCCTCATCTGCTACCTTTGTGAGGGAGCTCCCGGTTGCGAGATGGGCACTGGCTAGCTGGCATGCAGCTCGCATTTCAGCGAGCGCAGTTACGTACCACCGGGATAGGTCTCTTGGCGGTTTCTGGCACTGTGCATAGACCGCAGGTCGTTAGCTGCTGTTATTGATGTTGATACTCCAATAAACTGTTTCGGACCTTCAGCTGACGAATGGCCTCGAGGTAGGTACTTGAAAGAAACCACCTGGCACGATGCGCTGTGTCATGATTAAATCGATGCCGAGTTGACAATGTAATCTGAATAGTATTGTGTGTGTTTTAACACCGTGTTGGTAAGAAAGAGCTCGTTGTTGCTGCTCAGGGGTCGTTATAACCACTCTCTTACGATACAATAAATGGCACGTGCGCACTTCACGTGTACTCATTGTCTATCAAAAACCCGTCTTAATCTGCACGTGTTGACACGTGCAGCTCTTGATTCCGTTCGACCTGCAGCCAAACCTTAAGTATGCTGTATAGTTGGATACAACTTAAGTCTGCAGTGAGGCTGTTGCCAACTACTGTTTTTTTTTTTTTTTTAAGTTGTATCCGACTATAGTGAATATGCTGTGGCCAAACGTTATGAGGTACGAGTCTTTTGTGTAAGCTCCGAAGTTAAACTTTAATCTATAGATAGATAGATAGATAGATAGATAGATAGATAGATAGATAGATAGATAGATAGATAGATAGATAGATAGATAGATAGATAGATAGATAGATACGAGTAATTCAGAAAGTAGTGCCTCCAAGCCCACTACTTTGCCAATAGAACTACAAACGTTTTGAATTCGTTACCATTAATGCGCTGATGTTTAAGCTATAGAATGTCACGTGCCTCACCTTCCTATCTTATCTCGTTCCAGAGTAATCGAGCAATCTATGGCATCCAGTGGTGACGTCCGGTTAAAACAGCGGGCTGTAATTGAATTTCTGACTGCGGAAGGTTGTGGCTTGCGTGGAGATTTGGTGCGGCTGGATTTTGGTCTTTCACAGTCCTTGCCCACCTAGCTCCGCACAGTGCTGACGTCAACACAGGCATCCCCGTAAACTGCAGTCAGACGGCGATGAATGCTGATGGGCGCACAACCTTCCGCAGTCAGAAATTCAATTACAGCCCGCTGTTTCAACCGGATGTCACCACTGGGTGCCATGGATTGCTCGAACAACTTGCCACCGGAGAAAGCCGAATCCACAATCTTCGCATTGTTGCGGAATTGACTCGCTCTGGCGGCAGCTCTTTTCGTGCACTTATTTCCTTTACCGTATCATTTCTGTTAAAGACAAATAATTTTGCCTTTGCTTTCCTTGGCGTCATAAGGTTGCAATAAGACAGGCTATCAAATTTATGTTGTGTTTCGCAAGGACGGTCATTTCCGGGCGAAGGTTTTCTGGAGGGGCTCATCACTTCAGCCACATTTTTATGCACCCGCCACGTTGGCTAAGTTGCTGCAGGGGCTACATTCCAATATCGGCGTAATGCAATACCGTGACGTACTTAAAACGCACGCTTAACAAACCCAGGTGGTATCCATATTCATGATGTACCAGCGCAGCAAACAGGCACAGACGGATATGAAGGGACCAATACAAGAGCCCAGTTTTCTTGTGCGGTATCCAAATTCAAATATAATTTGGTACCGCCGTCGCATCGCACAATGTAGCTTTAAAATGGTAAATCAAAACAATCAACAATTCTTTATTTTGCTCTAACGGGAGACGTAGCCGGTTCCTAAAAGTACGGCTGCCACGTACGCTATACCCGACTGATCATAGGAAATACCATGGACCGGACGACCAAGATAGAAGGTAGCTTGGGTGGGCGCGAACCGCGAACCTCAAGCCAACCTTTATTGCGCCGGCATTCGGCATCTTCGTTTCCAAGGCGCATGCGTCCTGCAAAAGGTACGTAACATCAAGAAATTGGAATGCTTTACAAAATGCTCAAATTGCTCTCAGTTCTTATAGAGAAGGTGCCCGTTGCAAATGCGGCACTGCAACGGGGGTGCTTATATATGTGTGATAAAGAGCAGTTCAAGATGTGTGATCGAGCAAGACCGCTATATCCTCGGTGTCATCTTGCTGACAGCGCGTGCTAGTCGCGCTTAGCAGGTGACGTCGCTGGGGCCGGTTTCATTCGGGGCGAGCCTTTGAAGGGACGCCGTCGCCGGCGGCGACGGTCTCGGCGGTCGGCGCTCTTGCGCCGCCTGGCGATGCGGCGACCTGCCTGCGTCCCCGGAGCGTCCAACCAGCCCGTCGTTGAAGAGACGAGCGTGAGGGCCGGCGAAGTGGAGACGTTCATCGTCGTCTCGCCGCTGGTCGAGCCGACTGTGTCGAGCTGCTTCAACGGTCCGGCTCCCAGGTGCCCTCTCGATAGGGGGCCCCGGCGGCGCTCTGCCGAGGACGCGGTGAGCTGGGTGAGCGCCATCAAGCTGGTCATGGTCACGACAAACACGGCCAGCGTCGCCGCACTGGCGACGTACACGGCAAGGTTGCTCCCCGTACCCCTGGCCGAGAAATCTGGACGACCGGTCAGCAGCACTTGTTCCGCGGGTGGTACGGCGATGGGATGCGCACCTGTGTCTCTGCTCTCTATGAGCGGCGAGGCGTCATCCGCTTGCTCAGATGTACGCGTCACGGGCGCATTCCGAGGTTCTGGCGGTTCTTCATGCTTGTCTGCGGCGGGATTCCGCACTGCAAGGTCCGTCAATGGTTCCTGCCAGGCGACCCGCTTCATTGCTTCTTCTTCTTCTTCCTCAGCTTCTGGACAAATACCCCTATCAGCTCACCCGGGCATGATACAGCGATCAGCCACTCGCCAATCAGCATTAAAATCAACATAGACCAAGGATGAGCTCTAGTGGACATCGTTTTCGAGGACCGGAAGGACACTGTACCGGTAGGCGGCCGCGCACCAAGGACGTCTGGCAACACTGCCGCACGAGAAAACTATTTAATGACGAACGCCTAATAAAGAATGCTTTTCTCACTGTTGCAACGCTGTGTGCGTGTCGCTGCTTGATACATTGTGTCAGAAGTACAACTCGCCGGCTAAGTATAACTAGCCTGCTACCTCCTGAATGCCGGGTGCTGCCTGAAAACGCCGCGGAGAACTGGAAATGCTTTCGTCAATGCATGAAACTTTTCTTCAAGGCAACGGTCACGGACAAAGAGCGTTTGTCAGCACAAAAAGCCGCCATCTTCTTGCACGTCGTAGGACCCGACGCCATCGAGGTATTTAATACATCTTCGCTATCGGAAGCAGAGTGTGAGGACTATAACACCATTGTCAATGCATTCGAGGACTACTGCAGTCCCAAGACGAACGAAACTTACGAACGCTACGTGTTTCGCTCCCACCAACAACAGTTTCTGCGGGATGTGCAACTTAAATCGAAGACATGCAACTTCGGTGACTTGTGAGATTCCTTGGTCCGAGACGAGCTGGTATGCGGTATATATGACAAGAAGTTCCATGCCCGTCTCCTGCGGGAGAGGAATCTTACGCTATAGAAACAACTGTAGAGTTCTGCAAAGCGGCAGAAGTGGCGGTGTTGCAAAACCGGACGCTCGAGAACGCTGCTAGCAGCGAAGTGAACGTGCACTGGATCAACAGAACACTGGGAACTCCGGAGAGAAATGCAAATCGTGGACGGTGCGGCTACTATGGAAACGTTCATCCACCAAAAAGATGCCCTGCGTGGGGCAAGGCTTGGGCCTTATGCAAGAGGAAGAATCACTTTGCCTCATGCTGCAAGAACGTCAGTATTCATGAAGTTAGCACTCCACACTCCGTCGATGCACAACAGCGACAAGCAGCAAACGACTCGGCGGAAGACTTCAATATTTTAACGGTGTGCATCGACAGCGTCTCAGGCCAGCGAGACTGAATTGTGAACGGGTTCGTGGCTGGCCTCCCGACGCGGCTCAAGGTGGACACGGGAATGCAAGCTAACATCCTACCGTATGCACACTTCCGCAAGCTCCGCTGCGGAAAACCCATCCTTCGCCCATGCGACTCCATGCAACACGGTGTTGACGAACTACGGCAGCAACATTATTCAGCACTTCGGAGAAACGACACTACCGCTTCGTCTGGAAGGCAGGCAAGGAAACGTACCGTTCTTTTTTGCGAAGAAAGGCCGGCAGGCGTTGCTTGGCCTGAAGTCATCTGAGCAATTCGGACTCGTCTCACCACTGTATGACGTTGGCAGGGCTGAGCCGGACTGGCAGGAGGAGTTTCCTACACTATTTCGAGGTCTAGGGTGCACTCGGCATCCATACCACCTTCAGTTGTGTGAAGACGCACGGCCCGTCGCTATGCCTTCTCGGCGAGTGCCCCACGCAACCGCTTGGGAAGGAACTAGCCCGCACGGAAGCTGCAGGAATTGTCGCGAAGATCACTGAACCCACAGACTGGGTGAGGCCGCTTGTCATAGTTCGCAAAAAGGATGGCCAACTGAGACTTTGCATGGACCCTCATCAGATTAAACGGAACCTAAAGCGCGAACACTACCAACTCCCGCGTCGGGAGGACATTGAGGCAGAATTAGCTGGTGCCATCCTGTTCGGCAAGCTAGACGCTAATTGCGGGTTCCATCAGATCTCTCTCGATGAAGGCTCCTCTAAGGTATGCACGTTCGGTACCCCATGCGGAAGGTACCGGTTCCTACGCTTGCCCTTTGGGATCGCGTCGGCCCCCGAAGTGTTCCAAAAACGATGAGTGAAATATTCGAGGGCTTACTAGGGACTCGTGTGTACATCTACGATATCCTCGTCTGGGGGATAACGAGAAAGGAGCATGACAAGCGTCTTCGTGTGGCGTTGGAAGTGGCAAGAAGGGCAGGACTAACCCTAAATGAGGACAAATGCGTATCTGCCACGGAGGAAGTAAAATTCCTGGGTGACCGCATAAGCAAAGCTGGGATCACGCCGGACCCTGACTTAACCAGCTGTAAAATTAACATGCCCCGTCCTTCCAGCAAGCTAGAAGTACAAAGGTTTCTGGGGGCGGTAAACTATTTTGTGCAGTTTCTCCTGAATCTCTCGAAGAAAACAGAGGCCTTGAGGTCCCTGATAAAGCAGGAAACTGCGTTCTTATGGGAACCCCAGCATGATAACGAATGGAACAATTCACTGGATATGCTCGCATCAGTGCCTATTCTAGCGGTTTTTGACCTAGCGAAACCATCGAAGGTATCGGCCGATGCGTCAAGCTTTGCTATAGGCGCTGCACTGTTTCAACAGCATAACGAAGACTGGCGCCCAGTAGTCTATGCGTCGCGAGTGCTGTCTATAGCGCTGAGGCCAAGTATGCGAAGATCGAGAAGCAAACACTTGCTGCAACTTTTGCTTGTGAACCCTTTAGAGACTTCCTAGTGGGTTAAAAATTCCCAGTAGAGATGGACCACAGCCCGCTCCTTGCGATAGCAAAGCAAAACTTGTGTTCCAGTACGCGCACGGGAAGCAGTTGGTCTTGGCCGACACCCTGTCGCGAATCCGAGGGGCAGCCGCCCATAGCCCAGACCCTGACCAGGATGACATCACTGTCCACGCTGCTCACGTCCTCTCAGTCCTAGTCAGTGACAACATGAAAGCCCGACTGGTCTCGGCAACAGAGGAAGATGCTTAATTGAAGCAAGTCATAGAGTCCTTACAGAAGCAGAGACCTGTAATGGAGGAACTAGCTGCATTTTCCTCTGAGCTGTCGTGTGTAGATAGATTTCTGCTCCGGGGCAGCAGAGTGGTGATACTTAACAGTCTACGTCACGAGATGTTGCAGCGCCTATCATGGACACTTATAACAAGTGCAAGGCCCGGGCAAGGCTGCTGATGTACTAGCGAGGAATGAATGCGGACATAGCGACATTGGTTAGTTGATGCGAAACTTGTTTTCAGTTTGCATACCGACAACCAGCAGAGCCTCTGACATTAAGAGAAGCCGAGAAGCTACCATGGCAGCGCATTGGCTTTGACCTTTGTGAGTACGATGGCCGGAACTTCCTAGTAGCCTACTGTGCTCACTCCCTCGAAGTCGAGTGCTTGTCCCAGACAACAAGTAACACAGTAGTTGCCAAACTTTCTATGATGTTTGCCCGCCATGGAATTCCATTGGAAGTGTGCACAGATGGAGGTACCCAGTTTGTCTCTCGTGACTTCAAGGCGTTCAGAGACAAGTGCGACTTTATCCACACAACATACTGCCCACGATTCCCCAGGTCCAACGGCTTGGCTGAAAAAGGAGTTCAAGTAGTGAAAAAATTATTGAAAATAAAATTCACCGGCCCTTCCACTCCGTGAAGGTGGTTAACCAGCGAAGCTTAAACGTGCGGCCCGGTGTTTATCACTGGGTTAATCCCGAGGGTTCATTAAAGTAGTTCTCAGTTATGAGATTACCAACACGTTCGGCTGCGACGGAAAGAACGACGTCACTGGCAGTACGCCCACAGTCCGCCGTTGTCTCGAGTTCGCTCGGCGGCGTGGTTAGCTGCATTCACCCCCCCCCCCCCCACTGCCACTTGCGATTCTACACAATTAAATTGCTTCAAAATTACATCTATCCGTTACAAAAGGCAATGAATGGCTCATACCTCCTGAAGCAATGGCTCATACCCCCTGAAGCATGGCTCATACCCCCGTAAACGCGGCCTCCCCATTACAACGACAGAAGTGAATTAAAATTCTACGTTGGAATGATTCCGGGCATCCGGCCTCAATGATGTCGGACATCTGGGCATTCCCCCGGGATCTGTGCATGGTGAATCATTAGCCCTGCTAGTATTGTGTCTACGAGAGGGGGTTAAAATGTTCGCAAGAAATCATGATGACTTGTAAGAAGCTAGGCACATATCAAGCAGTAAGGTTCCACCTGTGTGTACTGCTTTGTGAGTACATTAGTTTTTGAACAGTTTCGAGATGGAACCATCCTTAGCGGCCCACAGCCGGAAGGGTTGTGTAAACCTTGACGATTTCTAACGCGCGCCACAATTTTGTACTCGCGGACATTTCCGTCCTTTTTTCTTTCTTTTTTTTTTTTTTGGCAATAACACCTTTATTGGCACATATATCAAATATTTACAGCCCACGAGTATTCATTTTAAGAAAATTGCTAATTTCTACACAAAGTTGCGTTTAGGAACGCAGGGGAACAATAGTTCCAACCTCTGCCCGAGAAGGACATCCACCATGCTTTGAGATAAAGCAATAAGAATATTCTGGAGGGCCTTCACGATAAAGAAAAATTCCCGAAAGCTTGTACCACGCTTAAAAGTTAGAAATGTCTATCGATTTATTTCGAAATGTCGGACAAAGTTGATGTACACCGTTCTGAAATATAACCACAGATTTGTGAGAACTTTTGCAAAACCCTCCTAAACATCGTAAAAAAAAACTGTCACGTAAGCTGTAAATCCATATATCAAGTGTGTCTGCTTTAGTTGCTCTAACGGATGCAGTTTACAGAACTGCAATATCGGTTCTAGGTGCATATATAGCTGCTGTACTGAGGGAACAGGGTTCGAAACCAACCGTCGGACCAACTTGGGTCACTGAGCACGTGGCAATGTGTACATATATGTGCGGCTCTTCAACGAAGTACATAATATATGTATACAATGTGTACATATATGTGCCCCCTTATTTTTTCTCTTTCTCTCCTGTCGCATCCCTTTACCCCTCCCCCGGTACAGGGTAGCCAACCGGAGATAATCTCTGGTTAACCTCCCTGTCTTTCATTTACCTTTTTTCTATCTTTCTCTCTTCAACGAGCCTCTTTCACGCCGACATGGGTCACTGTAGATGCGGGACCGGGTAGGTACCGGTGTTCAAGGAAACTCTTTGACGCCGATTTGGAGCATTGGAATGTGCCACTCGATCTGTGCTAGTTTCCAACGACCCTCTTTGATGCCAACTTGGGTATGTGCCAGTAGGTGTGTGCAGCTCTTCAATGAACGTCTTTGACGCCAATTTGGGTAACTAGATATACGTGCCTCTGGGAATTTGCTGCTCTACAATGACAATAAATATCGTGGCAGAATCATTCTCGCGATGAATGTCAATGATAATGCGTTAGCATTGAATCAATAAAGCGACACAACGCATTGCCACCATCGAACCGACTTATGTATGAAGCGTGCACTGCAGCTGTACTACTGCTTCGCGCTTCCCTGTGAACACTCGGCGCCATCTAGCGCCGTCGCCGCGAAGCCTGTGCGTGGCCTCCGAAATGGATGGCGCACCGGTGCGTGCGAACACTGAGAAACGAATCATGCGGCAACCGGGCTCCTCTCTCGCGCTTCTTTCTTATACTCCATCTCACAAGTGCCTTGCAGCACTGCCGAAGGTACGAGGCGTGCACACGCAATATCCTTGAGCAGCAGAATATATAGTTCAGGGCGTAACTGGCTGATAATATATATTGGCTGTACTCTAGAGAGTTTTATTTTGCTCGCTAAACGATACGGTACAGCGATACGTGACATGTTAGGACCTTTGCACATGCACGACGTACACTGAGAACTACCGAGGCAGTTACCGCCACAAAATTCAGTCAAGAATTCGTGTATCTTCCACAGTGCTGCAAGGAATGAAGGAAGCAAAGAGTGGTCAAGGCAGGGAGGTTAACCAGTTCAGCACAACCGGTTTGCTACCCTACACGTGGGAGCGGGATGAGGGGGAAACTACTGCGAATAGTAAATAGGGTCCCTCGTTGTCTTCCTCGAATAGAGTTACTGCATATGCTATACAGCATAGTGTATACTCTATGCTCGCCCGCCGCTTCGTACAGCGTGGAGACAACTGCGTCGTCTGCTACGGCATCCGCCATTCCCACGCCCGCTCCGAGGGACGCGTTGCTGGCGCGCATGTGTATGAGCGGTTTGTAGGCAGCACGGTGGCTTTATGTGGGCAAAAATACTGTGGAAAGGCATTATAGCGTGCTAATAGTTAAGAAGGCAATATTTTTGATGGTTTACAGTCTAGCATCACTATTAAGTGAGCCGCTTCACACTGTCATGTAATGCTGTAGTATGAAATCGTTTTGAAACGCGTTGCCACCGCTTGTTGGCGTGATAGCTTGTTTACTGTCAAACGGGAACTAGGTTGCGTAAAAACCGCTGTTTTGTTCTACAGGTTGAAAATAACGCGTTCACTCAAGCATTCGTATAGAGCAATTGACGATGGAATATCGAATGACCATATTGCTAGACAGTGCTTCTCTTCAGGTAGATTTGAGCGGCGAAGCTGCGTCGCTTGGAAATAAATCATTATGCAGCAATAATAATGAAATTTCTTCAGAACATGCCGATAGTACAGAGACCCCGTCAATATCTCACGAATGAATACGTAATTATTGTCACGAGTTTTGATCTAAGTACATGTTTTTATTATGTATTGTCATTTGTCACACGTCTTCGGCAGAGCTCCTCGGACCAAAGAGCATAAACTAGAAAAATGAGCCTTTGATAAATTTAAACAAAGCAAATGGCAATATTACTGTGGGGCTCAACTTGATAAGTAGAAGAGCGGAAGTGAAGAAGAAAAAAAACTGTCAGCCCTTCCTCTGGGGTGGAGAGGAAGACCAGCGAAGCTGTACTATGGTGGGAATTATGTATTTTCACTTATGACTATTAAGATGTGATGGAGTAATTGGTTATTTGAACTAGTAAAGAATGAGAAATATATATTATCTGGTGGTCTTCATTTATTTAGTGACCACAGGGACCATGGCCTTATGGTCGCTACGATACACCGCCATAAGGTGTACAGCAAATGTTGGCACGTTCTTCATAAACACGTAACCAACGCCGCTCGCGTTCGGTGCGAACGTGGGCAAAACGCCGCCGCCGTCGACAACAGTTCTGCACGTAGCTGGTGCTACTCCCCTCCCTCCTGTCCATAGAGTTTCTCACTATAACACCTAGAGGGTAATCTGCATGGAGCCACCATCTATGCGAGTTTCTTAAAGGGCGCTGTGCCGTCATGGGAATGACGGGATATGTGTCTGCGAGGCTTGTGTTGGCTGGTGTTGTACGGGACTTCGTCTAAAACGTAGATGTGGCTACACAAACAATGCGTTCTTAAAATAAAATTTGCATAAAAGGCTTTCATTCACCCATATTGCATCTCTTAATAAAGTTTACTCACCTTCAAGGCAAAATCAAGAGAAGAAAAGCAATAACAGACAAGTTGTTCCAAAGCGAGCGAGAATCTTGTCGTCTGTCGTCCAACTTTAGCGGAGAGCTGATACTTTTAAAGACGATAGTCTGTCTTGGGGAACTTAAACGCTGAAAATTTGGTCTGTCTGTCTGTCTGTCTGTCTGTCTGTCTTTTTGTTTGTCTGTCTGCCAACCGATTCAGCCACCCGGCCAAAGTTGGACCACTTGCTTACCGCCCACACTACTTAAACTGGTACGGCTGTTCATACTTGTGAACGTTATCGATCAAAAAGTAAATATTACGCATATCTGAGGCGCAACATCACAAGGTAAGTATTAGGAGGTGTGTTCCTTTAATAGAAAATACATAGGTACGTAATTCTAAAGACCATAGTTTCTTAAGCTGCGCTGAAAATGCCATGCTATGCGCGCCGATGAACGACGTCTGCCACGAAGGGAGGGAAACCTCTGCACAAGCTCGTGTTTCCCCGACTGCGCGCCGACGAGCGCCCTCTGCCATGGAGGAAGGAAACCCTCTGCACAAGCTCATGTTTCCCGATGTATTGCAGATGGCGTCCATGTCTTACGCAGCGCCTCCTCAATTTTATCAATGCCAGCCAGATGCGGCCGATTCAACATAAAGGAAGCGCTGTCTGAGGCAGGGCAAAACATAAATGGCCGCTTGATGAAATACAACCCACTCTACAAGACATGCCCAGACAAAGCAGGGAAAAGACCGACGACCAAATTGCAGCGGAGAAGCGCCGGCGTGCCGACGCTCGTCGTCTCAAGCGTGCCCAGGAAACGTCCGAGCAACGAGCCGAGCGGCTAGCGCAAGGAGCTTGGCAAGCGAAAGCGAAGTGCCTACAACCCGGTTTGGAACGGCTCTCGACCACGTCTTCCAACGCGGGCTAAAGAACGTGGAAGTATTGAAGTACGCCTCCTACTTCAGCGTACACAGACCTCTGCTCTGCTTGGTTGCCAATGCGTCGGACGACGAGGGATGTCATGGTGACACTCAGTCAGGGGCGGATCCAGGTTTTTTCTGAGGGGGGGGGGGGGGGGGGGGTCAGCTTCTGTGAATGATGATGATGATGATGATAGTAGCCTTTCGTATTTACCGAAATTCACCGTTTCTGCCCACCATAAACCCGCGTTTTATACTACTAGAGCAACACCTGTAGCCCACCCTGGTGGCTCAGTCAGCTCGGGCGTTGCGCTGCTCAGCACGAGATCGCGGGATCGAATCCCGGCCGCGGCGGCCGCATTTCGATGGAGGCGAAATGCAAAAACGCCCGTGTGCTTGCGTCGTAGTGCACGTTAAAGAACCCCAGGTGGTCAAATTAATCCGGAGCCTTCCACTACGGCGTGCCTCATAATCAGAACTGGTTCTGGCACGTAAAACCCCAGAAAGGGGAAGAAGACCTGTAGTGAAGCCAGATATCGGTTTCTCCGAGCTCATAGGAAAAGGACGTTACCCAATACAGCCATGTGCGTGGCGGCTGTGCCTGATAATGCAGGGTGTTCAAAACTAAGCTTTATGCTTTTCTTAAAATTAGGCACTGGGAGGCACGCGAAGACCACCTGTGCAAATAAGTTATGTAGCCAGGGGGGCACAAAGTGAGATGATAATTATCGCTGTGAGCAGCCCAATTAACTAAAATTGAACAATTATTTTTTGTCGACTGCAGTAAGTGGGGATGTTTGTAAACTTAGAGGCAGTCGTGTTTCTTACTGCAGTCAATAAAAGTTAATTATTCACTTTAGTCAATTCGGCTGCGGACAGCGATAATTATCATCTAACCTTGTGTCCCCCTGGCCATATAACTTATTTGCGCACGTGGTCTTCACGTGCCTCCCAGTGCCTAATTTTAAGAAAACCATAAAGCCTAATTTTGAACACCCGGTATATCTAGCCTGTATTGTTTCTTAAAATAAAATTTGGGATGATCTGTTGCAGGTTCGTTATAAATGCGTAAGCACGGGTCCGTCTTTGGAGTTCTGTTGGGACACCTTGTTTTCCTTAAGGAGATTCTTTGTGTTCGGCTGAGACATCTTCGTTTGCTGCTCCAACGCGGCAACCACTACGCTGGTTGTTTACGATATGCGAATCACCGTGTATGAGGACTCACGACGCCACCTACAAGAAGAACGATGTGGTGTAGTAGCCGAGAGCGCGAGCCAGCGTCTTCATGTTTTGTTTCCCACGCGACGGCCATCCTTTTACACAAGGCGCGCATATCTTCTGCCGTTTCTCTAACCACGCGACGCCATCCTTGGCCCGCGCGCTGGCGTTGGCCGCTGACGTCACGCTCCCCCACTTCGCAGCCGCTGCTCGAGACTTCGCCCCGCTCCGCGAGAACGCCCACTCATATAAACGGATCCAGCGGCTTTGATCCTACTATGCTTAATGTACGGCAATAAAACTGCGAAGTTACAATGAAAAACTTGTAGCGTACGAACGGTACTGTTCTCGTACTGGATATTGTCAACGTGTAACTGTGATCATAATGAGTGCTACAGTTTAAAAAAGTTGCCCATGCGTAGCTCTTAGTTTAGCTGTTAGTTATTATTTATACAGGGTTTGTCCGAAAAGTAATGTCAGTGAGTCGATTAAAAGGAAATTATTGATCAGATCGGTACAACACAATAAAATGTTTCAAAATAGGCTCCTCCGGCGTCGTTACATTGCTTCTAGCGAGATTTCCAACCATCGAAGGCGTCACGGTAGGCCTCCTTAGGAATGTCATTTAGAGCCTTGGTGCAAGCCTCTTCGACTTTGCCAACTGTCTCGAAATGATTTCCTTTCATGGGAATTTTCAAGCGCAGAAAGAAGAAGCCTAGGAGAGCCACGTCAGGACTGTGGGGCGGCTGGCATCTTTCAATCGGCAGGAAGCGGGTCATGAGGAAGGCGGTGCAGGCTGCATGGTGCGTTGCCATGGTGAAGTTTCCAATCGCCCCCGATATCAGGCCGGGTGCGGTGGTATCAGGCAAGCGACTTCGTTTGAGTCGCTTGAGCACTTTCACGTAGAATTTGGCAGTCACGGTTGTGCCATGGGGTACAAACTCATGGTTGACAAGGCCACTGATGTCAAAGAACACAATCAGCATGGTCTTGACCTTTGACTTGCTAATTCTGGCCTTCTTGGGGTGAGGGGACGCCGAGCTGTGCCACTTGGCACTTTGCCTTTTTTGTTTCGGGGTCGTATTCAAACACCCAAGTCTTGTCACCTGTGATGACATTGTCCAAAACGTGGGGGTCACTTTCGCACAAGTCCCAAACCTCCTGGCGAGTTTCAACTCGGCTCGATTGTTGGTCGTCCATTAACATTTTGCGCAAGATCTTTGAGCACATTTTTCGCATCTGAAAATTATTCGCCAAAATCTCGTGAACGGTACTTTTTGGAATGTTTACTGTCTGTGGCACTAAACGGACACTCCAACGAGGGTGTGAGTACAAAATATCTCTCGCGCGCGTCACATTTTCGCCGGTGATGGTTGTTGCATGATGGCGGTACAGCGAGGGCTTCATCACTGACCTCTTCACAACTTTCTAAAAAGATCTTGTGCGCCCGGTAAACTTGACGTTCTGACAAACAAATATCACCAAAAGCTGTCTTTATCATAGGAAAAGTTTCCACTGCAGACTTGCCAAGTTTCACACAAAACTCGATGGCAATCTTTTGTTCCAACGAGCGCTGCATTACGGCTTGCACGGTAAATGAAAATGAGTTGACGAAATACCTTGTCCTTACTCTCCAGATGGTCGCAGACGACTGAGCGACAGCGCGTGCGTAAGCTAACTTCCCCCTCCACCAATCCCAACTGATCTCAGCGCGCTGCGACGTACAGTCGCTTCACAATATAATCACTGACATTACTTTTCGGACAAACCCTGTCCACTTCAGCAAGTGGTCTCTTTCATTAAGCAGGTTGGTCGCAGAACCGATGACAGCCAATGAGGCAACCGATGACACCCCAAGGGGCAACTAAGTTGATCAGGCGCGAAGGCGCTCGCGCGGACATCGGCGTTCTCGGCAAAAGGGACGTCCCCTCGTTCATTCCACGCCACCGACGGCACGAGTAAGGCACCGCCGGCGCCAGGAGGTCCAAGGTGCTCAGGAGAAAAAATAACTACCGCAACTTCGGGACACCACACCCTTACGGAATACAACTAAGCTTGTGAGCGAGCTAGCTTTACTGCTGCATGGCTGATAACCCTGGTACTCGCGAAAAATACTTTGGAAAAATGCTGGCGGCCATATTTTTTTGCGATAGGGGGCGAGGAGGCGATGCTGAAATCTGAGGGGGGGGGGGGGTCAGGACATCCGGACATCCCCCCTGGATCCGCGCCTGCACTCAGTGTGCCAGTGGTACCAGTGCCACTGTGGAACGTGATCGTGCCTCACACCCTGGCGTCACCGGAGACGGGAAGGCGTCACTTCGGCGCACCAGTAGTACATGCGCACAGCCATTGACCCTTCCACGCAACAAAATACATTCATGTCTCACAAATGGTTCTTCTTTGCAAACTATCATGCTCTACAGTATACCACACGCGACCGAAACATTGCTGACATATCGTGGAGGTACGAACACATGGCATGCCAGCAGTAATAATGCGGTAAAATGAAATCTGTTCAAACAAACCTTCATGCCAGGACGGAAATGGTACGAGAACAGCATCACGGGTGGCCGCGGATCAGACCAGCACTCATGTAGTACGGCCGGCAGAAGACTATCGTCTTTCGACGACATTTGCAGCGAAGCACGCAGATACGCGGCCATTTTTTACGTTTCATATAATTGTACACCCAATAATAAGTCCTCAAATTTAAACAAAACATGTTCCTGTGTAATAAAAAAGCTAGAACAGCTTTTTACGTGCTGTTTTAGCAGTAAATCAATCATTGTGACACACGGAACGGTGCTAGCCAGCTGCGTCTTCAAGCCGCTCTGGCTCTCCAAGAACGATGCCAATCCGAAGTCACAATATACCGGCATTACCGAGCGTACCACAGCGCAGCAGCGCCAGAATTCCCTATAGGTAATATAGTGAGAAACTCTATGCTCCCGTCCCCCCACGGCCTTTCGCGCGACTGAAGAAGTCTCGTTTGTTCTCCGCCATGCGTTCGCTGCCCGTGAAAGCGCGCGAGGGACGCGCGCTTTCACTCGCACATACAGCATACGGCGAATGAGAGTGTTTTTCTACACGCGGACACGACCATCGGAGACTGAGCCCTTAACAGCTTCGCTGTAAAAAAAGTATGTAAAACTCCACTGGAGTTGTCTAATTATGCGTAAGCATACCCCAAAATTTCAAGTTGGCCCACGCCCAAACTTCAATTGCCCACCCCCCCAATTTTAAGTTGGCCCACCCCAAATATCAAGTTGGCCGCCCCCAAATTTCAAGTCGGCCTACCCCCAGATTTCAGGTTGGCCCACTCCCAAATTTCAAGTTGGCCCAACCCTGCTATAGGGTTCCCCATGTGTTTTCTATGGAGCCCTATGTATCCCTATGGGTATGCAAAAATCTGATAGTATGGGTATTCTCAGATTTTTTTTTCTTTCAATTGTGTTTCATTGCTTAAAAGCTACAAATCATCTGCATTTGCACTATTATAACGATTAAACGTCTTAACTTCGCAAATTACACATTTTTGTGCAAATACAAGGCATTCAATTTTTCGCGTGACAGACGGATTTTGCTGGGGTACTCCGGCGGCCGCATTTCGATAGGGCGAAATGCGAAAACGCCCGCGTACCGTGCGTATATACACGTTAAAGAACCCCAGGTGGTCAAAATTAATCTGGAATCCCCCACTACGGCGTACTCAGTTCGTGGTTTTGGCACATAAAAACCACATAATTTCTTTTGCTCCGCTACTCGCCAAAGAATCGTTACGCATTAAACAAAACACGAATTAATAAGCATTAAACATAAAACGTACGAACAAAATCTACATCAAAAGGAAAACAAAAATGAAAGAAAAACGTGTCTGAATTGTGGCTATCTACATCAAAATTCGATTTCGAAGTTCACCGTAGGCGCGAGCACAAATCTTGCTTGCGTGGGTCCCTTCCCCGCTACCTGACGCAGGTGCACGTGCGGGCTCAGCTTAGAGAATTCTAGAAAGAGCACAGCACGGAGTCTGCGTGAGCTAAAGGCGCTTAAGGTTCGAAAAGAAACAACGTGCGTAGCTTTTCACGTGCGAGTTAGCGTATACGCCGAGTATGGAATGGGGTTCCAAACGCTATTTCCAAAACTCCAAAACACAGAGGTTCCTAAACCGTGAGAGGCGGTCGAGATGGATTTCTTTGTTAACGCTTTGAACTCACTGCTGATAATTTGCGTAACTGCATGCTAAATTACTTCTTAGCGTAATGTCTGCCCTCAGAAAACATTCTCGGCAACGTGAAATAAAAGGGAAAATCTGTTTCAATCACTGCTCCCACCTTAAGAAAACTCCTGTGGAAAAATAAAAATTCCCAAGTGGTGCCATAACACTCACACTGCATATGGATGAGGTTTTCGTAGGCTGCCATTTGTCGCACTTGATCTTTGCAACTCATACAATTCTTCTTTTTGGGCCTCACGGAAAATGGAGCAATCGCCAACCATTCCTGGAGTGGTTTAAGCACGGTGGCACACAGCAGCCGGGAATTTTGCGCGACAACACTCCTCGAACTGACACCCGCAGCATATTCCTGCCAACAGCTGGCACGTCCCGACACGCGAGCTGGGCGTGGCAATGGCGGACAGCGCTACGAAAACCGATTGTGGTGGCGAGAGTCCACCTAGTGGACTGTCCATTTCGGCCACTGCTGATTGGCTGCAGCTGCACCACGAAGAGGAGACAGGTGCCTCCAGCTAGTCTGCTTCTTGCTTGTACAGCTGCAGCCAACCAGTGACAGCCGAAATGGACAGTGCACTAGGTGAACTCTTACAGAATACCCCCCCCCCCCCCGCCCCGCTAGCACAGACCGAGTGGCACATACATACCCAGTGCTCCAAGTCGGGTCAAAGAGTTTTTTCCAACCGCGATACCTGCGCAGTCCCACATCTACAGTGACCCATGTCGGCGTGAAAGAGGTTCGTTGAATGGCGGCACGTATACGTACACATTGCCGCATACTCAGTGACCCAAGTTGGTCTGATGGCTGGTTTCGATCCCCGTTACCTCAGCACAGTCGCCCGATCCATTCGACCACGGACTCCCCAGTGACCTAGGTAGGCGGGAAAACGGTTAGCAAGCAAGCATGCCCCGATAACTGCAATTGTTATTGAAGTCGAACTTAGGCTATCGCGGGAAAGGTGGAAGCGCGAAAGCGAAGAAGGAGCGGACATCCCTTCGACTGCTAGTCGAGCGCTTTACATGTGCGATGCGACGGTGACATATTCCCTTCGATCAAGGCACTTTTGCAAATACTGGCCACTCTCGCTGTCAGCGTTGCCAGCGCCGAAAGGTCTTTCTCCACAATTCGTCGCTTAAAAACATGGCTGCGATAAAAGATGAGTGAAGCCCGCCTGAACCGCATGACCTTGCTACATATGCCCAGAGACATCCGTGTTAACTGTGAAAGAATTATCAATCGCTTCGCCAACGGAAATCGTTGACGACGGAGGTTAGAATGTGTCATGTGACTCTAGCTTGGCTATTCGCCACTTCAAACGAAATTTTCAGCGATGCTTGTATTGCCTCTCAAGTTTCGGCGGTGGTGGTGGTGTCACGCTAAAAAGCCGGCTGCTCCGAGCTAGAGTAGAGCAGGTGCGGGGAAAGCGAGCCGGCGCCGGATCACGTGACGCGCACGACCAATCAGGGTCGTTTGGTGTGTCGCGGGGAGGTAAAGGGAAGGAAAGGGGGTTGGCGCACTTTCCGCCGGCCTTCCCTCGCCTCAGACCAGTCTCGGTGTCCGGATTGGAAGGCTTCGCGTGGTCCGTTCCGCCGAGGAGCAGGCTGCGTTTGAGCAACAGCGCCGAGAACTCGCTCGGGAAAGAGCTCGTCGTCGACGTGCCGACTCTAGCGTGAGGGCTTCCGAAGCCCAGGCGAAACGTCAGCGAAGAGTCGTCGACCCTGAGTTTAGGGCAAATGAAGCGGAACGCCTGCTACAGCGTCGTCTTGCCCTCCAGGAACCCGACAACGGTGGTACACGCCTCGTAACTACAGGAAAGTAGTAGGTCGGGTACACACACGACAAGCTTCGCTTACCCCCATTTTCTCGACATGGGGAAGGGCTGGTGATTTTTTTAAAAGAACTGCCTAAACATACCAAGCTGACATTCTAATTATCCGGTCATGGATTTTGTTTCAATATTGTTGCTACGTGAACTGGCATTTTTAAAATTTTATTTACAAGAACACTGTCTAAGTATTTTCGCATGCCCTCTCTGGTTGTCAATTAGGAAGGGCATGAATATATCTTTTCAGCATATGCCAACGATGATTTTCATTGTTATCGTGTTCTTCACGTACTTTTTAAATTTAAATAGAATTCGATATACATATCGAACTGCTGCTGGAGTGGGGTGGCCTAGCTATAATTACACATGCCTTTCGTTCCCCAAGCTGCAGTTATTGAGATGTATAATTACTATTTTAATTATGGTGCCGAGTTTTGGGGGGATTTTCTCTTTGCGCTGCCATCATGTTGATTCTGCAGCACTCATAGCGAATACTAAAGTGGGGTGAATGATCTATAAATAAGTTGCTGCTACCTACATGCTGCATTTTGAACTTGAGACTTTGAACTGATCATGCGCTTGCAACTTTTTTTTGCATAAAAATGTTACCATCTTTTTGTTGACTGCACTAGTCTTCATTCGACGGGCATGATTTGATTAATGTTATTTTGTCACTGCATAATTCTACAAGCGGTAGCGATGTTGCCGTGCTTTCCTTCGTCTGCAGGTGTTGCACTGATATTCTCCTATGTACGAGTAACTTTTTGCGTCATTATTGTGTCTTACAGTAAATGTAGAATAATGATTATTTGAATGAAATCGCATGAACTCAATTCATTCTGCAAAAATAAAATAATCTTCATAACTGCAACACTGTATACCTGTTATGTAATAATTTAGCACTCCACCCAGCGCAATTATCAGTATAAAATCGCATCTATTAAGGCATAAGATGAGTACTCACTCGTTCTAACCATGTCATTGTGTTTGTTTTCCCCATAACACGTAGAGAACAAATCTTCGTGATTTAGAGACTTAGTGCAGTAAATTATGGAGATACGTGGAGCGTGGTCGCTCGTAAAGTTTTAGTTCCCAGAATTCTTCACGAGCGAGAAAACCGATTTGAATGGGTTTAGACGTTGCGGTTCTGCGCTTTGATAATGCGTTCGGTTGGTGGACGCTTGCAAGCGTAGCGGTAAATTAATTTACCAAAACCAATTGGAATAAATTTGATGTTTATATCCAGAACACAGCTGGTGAATAAGACAGGTCGACTGTATAGAGACTGTCGGAGCGGCTGAGGTCGTTCACGCGAATCTGAAAAAATCGCTTCCGTTTCTCACGCCTTTCCAACCAATCAGTGCTTCATGGCGACAGGTCAAAGCCAGAAACGCAGTATCTGAAAAGCGCGGGTAATCATCGCCGTGTTAATGACATGCGGACAAGCGCGATCCGCAGAATTTATTTCTCCAATCAAGAGTGACCAGAACGAGAAAAATTGAAGGATAATGTAGACTGCATACCTTCTTGTGCCAGGAAAATTGTTATTTGTGTTCTTTTGTATCGTGCTGTATTGTGATCGTATAATCTAAAAGTAAACGCATAATTTAAGCTGTCATCGTACGTTATGTAAATAACTTGTAAGCGCCCTCTACACCCTGGTAGTAAATTCACTGTTGTGTATCACCTGCTCGGACATATAGAAAAACACGAACTGTCTAGGTAAATGATATACTTCACGTTAACTTATACTATAGGCCCTGCAGTGGACATAATATAGGCTGATGATGATGATATATAGTGGTCCAAAATGCGTACCTAATTTAAAATCCACTTGACAGTTTTAGAAATAATTCTATAGCGACTTTTCTGCCTTACTTCAGCGACACACTTCAAAAATTTCTGGCAACACTGAACTGTAATGGTTCATTAGGTGTGATTGATGATTAGCTCAGTGAATGACAAAAATAACTCACACTCGCGCATTTTTGGCCTTCTATTGCGATGGTAATAATATCCTACATATATACAATCGATCCCGAATGTATAGAATTATTGTCTATATCGAGCAGTTATAAAATTTCCTTGAAAATCCCACGCAAAAGTATAGCGGTGTACTACGCGTGCATCAAACTCTCGTTCACTGCCACATTCGATATATCGGCGGCTGCGCCGCGCCGCGACCCACCCTTGCACGTGTTTCTCCTAACGGAGACGCGATCGCTTCTCGCGTCGTCAGAAATATTTAATGCCGACAAGTTTGAAATGGCACTGTCTTGGCAGGTGCTGTCAAACAAGAGGTTGAATCTGAAGGGCAGTACATGCCAGGGAGCAAAAATGAGCAGGGTGCTCTCAGTTTTGCCCGCTGCGCATGTGGATGGCTCGTGCAAACTGCAGCTGTTCGTTATCAGCAAAAGCATATCACCGCTATGCTTCAAGAGTGCGGAGGGCCTCGTGGTCCAATACGCCTATGCGTTCCACAAGAAAGCGTGGATGACACTCAATGTTTTCACTGAGCGGAGCCGGGCATGAGATGCCGAACTGGATATGCTGCACCACCGGGTTTGTCTTCTTGAAGGCTTCCCGCGAACGGCATTTCGCGAGCGGCCAAAACGAAGTCGACCCCAACCTCCACAATGCAAATCAGTTTACAGCTTTACATTACAGTTTGAATTTAACAAAACCATCCGCACATCGTGGAAAGACCCCCCTTTGCGACAGCCGCGCGGCTGGCCACTCGAGGCACTTTGCGTGTATTCGCGGGCTTCTTTCACGCTCGGCAAAACACTTACATGTCGCACGTACGTCTTGAGCAACAGCAAGCTGTATCGGGAGTTTTTCATGTTGCTCTACGATTTTCTCATTGACACTTTTCATCTAAATATATTTAAGAAGTTGATTCATTAATTAGGACTGATTATGTAATTAGGAATGCACAAAATGATCTGAGTATCTCTAAGCGACGGCAAACATTACCTCGGCTCTGTCCCGGCTACGTGGCATTTGCATATTTTTAATGTTTGCCTCAAGTTACGTGAAACATCCTGATATATTACACCCCGAATGAATGTTTCTCCGGGTGATGCAGTTGCTTTAAAAGCAAACGCAAGGAACGGACAAATGTGTGAAACGTTTATTGATGCGAAAGCATCAAATGGCCCCTTGAGCGAAAAAGCCAGCGTCTGTTGCCGCGAAACGGCACCTAAATTCCGTGCGCGCCGCGACGCAGCAGAGCGGGCGAAAGAGAACGCCTGCTGCCACGCTGGCGCACCAGGTGTTGAGTGAGGGGAGAGGGCATCGCCGCGATCGCTCTCGGAAGCCTGTTATCGGCGCGTTCCTTGTCCGCGCAAGCTCACGCCTGCGTTCTAACTTCGCTTCGGTAATTGCCATAAAGAAATGAATGCACTAAAATACAGAATAAATTCGAAAGGAAAAACTTTGGCGGTAGTAAGTTTCGAGCCTACGGTCGCAAGTGCAGAAGCTGAGTGTTTTCTTTTTCTTTTTTTTGTATGAATTATGAGTAGTGCCATGCGAAAATTAGTTACATTGCATTTAAACACACATGAAAAACAAATGCACACGTGTTACGCAGTCCAATGAAAGCTCAAAAATCGGGCAAGCAAACACAAGCGTCCAGATACGAAATCCACACAGGCACGGGATCAAAGGTTTCACCCACACTATAGCTTCATTGCACAAAACAGCGTTTTCTTCAAATAGTTAACTGAAATCCAATTCATTTCATCGTACACTTTGAAAATTAATATCTCGAAACTAGTTCAGTCCTGGTTCTTTGGAGGAAGTTCTTTTCAACAGCGAAGCTGTTTAAGCCAGCCGTATTGTGTGGTTCGTATCAAGAAACTACCGCGCCGTAGCCATGGCAACCAGGAGGGCGATGACATCCAGGAGGGCGATGACATTGAGGAGCACGGCGCGGCGCATGCGCACGCGGTCCCCTCCTCGCCAGCTCCCTTCCTTCCCGACCCCCGCCTCTCTTCTCTCCGCGGCGCTCTAGAATTTTCTGGGAGGAGGGGCTCTGCCCCAACCCCCACCCCGCTCCTAAAATTTCGTTACCGGAGTCCTGTTACCCAAACCGCTTATGGTTTCTTTTGAGGTGCCTCTACATTTTCCCTTAAAATGTCATTGTGGCTAAAAGCTAACTTATTTATTTACAATACCTCAAATACCCCTGTTGAAGGGGCTTTACATGAGGGGTGGGGCTTTACATGAGGGGTGCATCATTGCTGACGCGGACGTGCATGGCTTTTATTCATACTTTCGCTTTGTTTCTGAAAATCCTGACAATAGGAAAACAAGCGCATTGGAAGCACCAACGGCGGCTACCTCGTCCGTATTTTTTCACCTTCACCATGTTATTTTAATTTCCAGTGTGAACACCATGCACATACATTATATTTCAATGTGTACGCAGGACAAAATTTATGATATTTTGAAAGCGAAAGAGGTAACCAACTAACAATTATTTTTAATGATATGGATAGCCTATGTTAGAGAATCAATATGTTGGTGTATGTTCAACTCGCTACAAATTGCTTTGCGCACTTTTTGACACTGAAAAAGACCTGCAGACTTCTGTTACCCCTTCGGCAGAGTCTTTTATCAACGGTGTGGGAAATGCACATGAATGATGTGTCTCAGCATTGCTTTTCTTTCCTGTAGGTAATGCTAGCGACTCATGAAAAAAAAAAAAACTTATAGTAACTTACAACATTTATTGGGGATGGAAATATCACAACGTGCATGTAGAGGCCATAAATATATATATAATTAACTTAGTAACTGAAGTGAGGCCAAGTCGGATTCACTCGAAATCAGAATCAATAGCAGTCATGCGCAGCAGAGCTGCTACTAGGACTCGGAAAAAAAAAAAAAGAGGCTGCAGTTTTGCCGGAAAGGCGAAAGCGAATCATAGGACAATTACACGAAAAAGATTCTTCCCGCATAAATCCGCGTAAGAGCCGCACCCCGAACTTGAAAGCAAATATTGTTTGTTGAAAACCAACCGAGAAGCAATCGCGTTCAGCGCGATTCCGATCGTGCTCCACTGCGAATTTTCTCGCGAAGCGTACTTTCGCGCGTCGCAACTATATATATATATATATATATATATATATATATATATATATATATATATATATATATTGTAAAGGCGTTTATTAGGCACCAGCCTTTTGGACCGACCGTTAGTTCCAGGCCAGAGATCTCAGCACGAGCGGAGTTTCTCGAGGAGAGCGCAGGAGGGATCACTATAGAAAGGACTGGAGAGCATGACCCACTATGGCGTTCGTATCCTTCCCTACAATCACCCCCGGGAGCGAAAAGGGAGCCGTCGGGCGACCTAACAGCTGGTCACTATGAGTGGGTCATAGTAGGTCTTGAGGCGCTCGACGTTGACAATGTCGCGTCCACGACGGCGCATGTCCGTGGAAGGTTCAACTGGTTCGATCACGTAGTTGACGGGAGATGCGCGTTCGACGATACGGTAGGGGCCTTCATACTTGGGCACTAGTTTGGATGAGAGACCAGGTGTAGCAGAAGGAACCGAGAGCCACACAAGCGCGCCAGGAAGGAAGGTGGGTGCAGAAGTGGTGTCACCGAGTGTGCTCTTCTGGCGCTCTTGGTCACTGGATGTAAAGACCCGTGCGAGATCGCGGCACTCTTCGGCATGTCTTGCCGTGTCAGAAATGGGCGCACATTCGGATGCATCCGACCGGTACGTTAGAATTGTGTCGATGGTGTGCGATGGGTGCCGACCGTAGAGTAGGAAAAAAGGTGAAAAGCCAGTGGTGCTCTGAGTAGCCGTGTTATAGGCGTAAGTGACGAAGGGCAGAATGGCGTCCCAATTAGTATGGTCGGAGGCGACGTACATAGCAAGCATGTCCCCGAGGGTACGGTTGAAGCGTTCGGTAAGGCCATTGGTTTGGGGGTGTTACGCCGCAGTTGTGCGATTAACAACGTGGCACTCCTTGAGAATGGCTTCAACGACTTCGGACAGGAAGACACGTCCGCGATCACTAAGCAGTTCCTGGGGTGGCCCATGTCGCAGGATTAATCGTCGAAGCAAGAAGGAGGCAACATCGCGCGCTGTAGCTGCCGATAGGGCAGCAGTTTCGGTGTATCGCGTCAGGTGGTCGACTGCCACAATGGCCCAGCGATTTCCAGCCGACGTCAGTGGAAGGGGCCCATACAAATCGATGCCGACGCGTCCAAACGGCCGGGTAGGGCAAGGTAAAGGTTGCAGACCGGCCGGCGAGAGGCGGAGCGAAGCCCCGCCTCTCGCCCCGCCTCTCGCATTGGCTGACGCCGATCGGCCAAAGACAGCTTTTGTAACACCCGACGGCTTATACGAATTAACGTAATGCCTTTTGGGCTTTGTAATGCGCCCGCAACATTTACCAATGCGCCCGCAACATTTACCAATGCGCCCGCAACATTTACCCGCCTCTCGCGAGAGGCGGGGCCAATACCCTGAGCGCAGATCTAAAGATAAAATAATTCTGCGCCTTGTAGACTGTCAATGGCGTCGTCTATGCGCGGGAGAGGGTAGACGTCCTTGTGTGTGATCTTGCTTAGGCGCCGGTAGTTGACACAGAACCGCACAGAACTATCTTTCTTCGTAACGAGGACCACAGGGGATGCCCATGGACTGTTGGAAGGTCGTATCACCTCGCGGCGAAGCTTGTCGTCGACTTGTTCGTTGATTACACGACGCTCTGCAGGAGATACACGATACGGGCGTTGCTGCAATGGCGGTTGCGAGCCAGTGTCGATGCGGTGAGTAACAGCTGATGTCCGGCCTAGGGGAGATTGCCCGACATCGAAAGAAGAACGAAATTCTTCCAAGAGGCACACAAGTTGAGATCGCTGGACCGGCGTAAGGTCATCGGCAATGGAAGAATCAAACACATCACTGGACGGTCCCTCACAGGCAGAAATAGCGGTGAGCGCATTAGAACTAGCGCAGTAATTGTCATCGGGCACGTCTATAACTTGCACGTCTTCAATCGCTTCGACATTGCCTAGACATTCCCCTCGGAGCAGCATGACAGGGTATGGGAACGGGTTGCAAACGAAAATGGTGCTGTAGCCCTGCTTGATGTCCACTGTCGCAAAAGGTAGCAGCAGGCCTGTCCGAGTAAGGAAGTGGTCAGATGGAGACAGCAGCGCAACAGCCTCTGAGATTCCGCTGCAGTACATGGGCACGACTGTTGACGCGCGGGGAGGAACGTGGGTGTCGTCGTGGACAATTAGCTTGCTCGACAGGGAAGTATTGTCGGTGATCGGCAAGTCTAACAGTGGCGAGAGTTCCATCTCCGCCCGTGCGCAATTGATAACGGCATTGTGGCGCGAGAGGAAATCCCAGCCGAGGATAACGTCGTGAGAACACGAGGTGAGGATTATGAATTCTATGGCGTACAGAACGTCGTCTATAACAACATGAGCAGTGCAAGCCGCTAAGGGGTGGATATGCTGAGCACTGGCTATGTGGAGGGACAGTCCAGAAAGGCGCGTCGTGACTTTCCGAAGTAGGCGGCAAAGCTTAGCGTCCATAACACATACGGCGGCTCCAGTGTCCACGAGTGCAGAAGCGCGAACACCGTCAACAAACACTTCGATCACATTTGAAGGACTGCGTAGGACTTTCACGTTTCGACGGCGCCGCAGCCCTTGCCTCTTGGACTGCGACGATAAGTTTTCCTCGTCCCGAGTTACGTGACGGGGTCGCATCGGCGACACTGAGCGACGGCGTGGAGATGGTGAACGGCGGGTAGTTGGCGTCGGGCGCGAAGTCCGTGACATAGCCGAATGGGGTTCGTAATATGGACGGTTGAACTGGCTTGTCACGGATGATGCGGCGATAGGCGGCTGAGCGCGATAACAATAACGAGCGACGTGACCGGCATAGCCGCACGCAAAGCATATCGGCCGGTCTTCGGAAGTACGCCATCGGTGCGCTGGGGCAGGTCCCATCCATGTAAGAGGTCGCGTTGTACTGGGCGGATGCTGGTATGACGGCATGGCGGGCTGCGGGCGGGGCCTAGCCGCAACGTCGCCATAACGGAGAGGCACACTCGGAGAGAGTGGTTGAGACCTCGCGACGACTTCAGCGTAGCTGAGTGGTGCAGCCGTCGGAACATGTGGGGGTGTCGCGACGACATCGGCGTAGCTTAGTGGAGCGGCCTCAGGACGATGGTGATGCTGGTCTGGCAAGACCTCGGCGATTTCCTGGTCGATCGCGCGACGGAGCGTGGGCATAACATTCGTTGCGGGCTGTTGCACATGCGGTGGCTGAGCGAAGGTTAGCAAGGAGAGCTGGCGTGCAACTTCCTCCCGAACGAACGCTTTCACTTATGTCAGCAGTGCTGTCTGGTCGGAGATGGTGGCCAAACCAGCAATGTGTCCGTCACGCGATGAAGGGCGACGTGTCAAGGAGCGCTGCCTTCGTAGCGCCTCGTAGCTTTGGCATAGAGTGACGATGTCAGTCACGGACTGAGGATTCTTCGCAAGCAGCATGTTGAACGCATCGTCTTCAATCCCTTTCATGACATTTCTTATTTTGTCGGATTCCGACATCGTCGCGTTGACTCGTCTGCACAAGTCCAGAACATCTTCGATGTAGCTGGTAAATGATTCACCCGGCTGCTGTGCACGTTCTCGCAAACGCGATTCCGCTCGGAGCTAGCGCACCGCAGGGCGACCAAACACCGCCACCAAAGAAGTCTGGAACGAGGACCACGTCGGAAAATCGGTCTCATGGTTGCTGTACCAGAGACTGGCGACACCCGCGAGATAGAAGATAACATTGCTTAGCTTTCCGGGGTTGTCCCATTTGTTGTGACGGCTGACCCTCTCATACGTTGTCGGCCAATCCTTCACGTCGGTTTCATCCGCGCCGCTGAAGATGGCAGGGTCCCGGTGGCGAGGCACACCAGAGCATATGACAGACTGAGGAGGCGCTTGCTGGGATGGGGTAGGTGGCGCTTGCTGGGACGCGTCTTCTGGCATGGTTGAGCGAAGGGTACGGGATCGAAGCTCCAGGATTCACGCTGAAGGCAGAAGCACTCTCCACCACTTGTAAAGGAGTTTATTAGGCACCAGCCTTTTGGACCGACCGTTAGTTCAAGGCCCGAGATCTCAGCACGAGCGGCGTTTCTCGAGGAGAGCGCAGGAGGGATCGACCCACTAGAAAGGGCTGGAGAGCATGACCCACTATGGCGTTCGTATGCTTCGCTACAATATATATATATATATATATATATATATATATATATAAACTCCTTAAGCAGACAGGCGAGACACCCCGCCCTGACCACTGAAGCGCAGCAGCCGATTTCCACCGCGACTAACGAAATAGTCCCGCTGACGCGACTCGGCCCAGCTCGAAGCGCGGGCTGCCATGTCCTCCGTCGGCGGGGTCACCAGCCGTCCGGCTTATGACGTCAGTATAGAGTGCGCGCCCATTGGCGGATGCATGCTCGTGTGCATCTACCTTTGAGGGGCCAATTCCGCTGTTTCTAAAGTTGTACACGACTATAGATGGCGAGAGGAGGCGATCGCAGAGGTTTACGGCGGATTTCATACTCGTAGTTGGAAAAATTATATAAAATGGCCCTGTTCCTTGTAAGGCTCGTCAAATTGCGGCAAGAAAGTGCGGCGCTCACACGAGTCTGTACGTTGGTTATATCGCTTATATGAATTGTAGTAACATTTACTTACTAATTAAAATAACAAACATCGTGCAATGCAAGGACCATGTAAAAGTGTAAATATCCCGCTGGATGACCACGAGCAGTCACTATCGCAATGCTGGCATTATGATGAACGCCGGCAGCGGGGGCGAACGGTTCGTACAGCCATGCGATTCACCGTGACTCCGAAAATTAGATTCATCATCATGATCTGCATATCTTTATGTCCACTACAGGACGGCTTCGGTCAGCGATCTCCAATTACCCCTGTCTCTTAGGCTATGCGATCTGCAACACTCGGGGCGCGGAAAAACAGCCTAAACAGCATGAAGTCAGCAGCCATCCCTGCTCGCCCTTCATCATTGCACCGTAAGCGTTAACCACACACAGTAATTTGCAGCTGCGACAGGGCTAGATGAGAAGACGCGTGCTCTCCTCCCCATGCGCGCATTTGATCACGTGACCTCCAACTAACCAGAATATTGAGAGCGTGGGAAGATACTGTCCATCAAGTGTTACGGCTCAGCGTTACGGGCTTTTTCTCGCACCCGTAGTACATGGGTCGCTCACTCGTATGACTTTTTTTGGACTTTATACGGAATATCACGGTGACGACGACAGCGAAAATTTGCCTGGAGTGTCGATACAATTGCTGTCGCAATAAAAGGAGACATAGAAAACAGGCGTCGAGCTCGCTTCTACCGCGGCTGCGGACGTTGAAATGTGCACCGGCTACAAACACAGCATGATTACTAACGACAAAACAAATAATGGGCACCTCGCTTATCGGTACTTCGCCAGAACCCGTCTGACGCTGAAAAGGAAGCGTATTTTCCACCGCATAAGCACCAGCGGAAACATAACACTAGGCGCGCGGGGAGACAGCGTACGCGAAGGGACCAGCAACCTCGGATGGCCCAAGCTTGAACTCGGCGCAGATTAACTCCAAAATGAAGCGCATGACCCACATATGTATGGCAGATGCCGGAAAAGTAGAAGTTGAAGACTCGTGTGTTCTAGCCGCTAGGCGAAAGAAGACTCCACGCCGCTATCAAGAAGGTTCCTCAGCTCACGTGTTTCCATCAGTGAGTGACATGTACCGCCAGAGGTTCTATAGTACTTGACACAGTGCTGTCTTTGTCAAAAAACAGGTATCCACCTGATATGTGGTAGCATAAGTCCCACATTGAGCAGCTTGCCATAGGGAAGGAAGACGAAGCATATATAGCATAATAAATTCCTTTAGTCATTCAAAATTTTCAAAAGTGACCCTTATTAGACTCCGATAATTGTTTTCCTTCAATCACCCGATTCTTGGCCAATCCCCCATAGTGGGTACGAGCCACTCCCGAAGGCAAGCAAGCAAGCAAGTTCTACGGTGACGACCTTGAACCAGGACACCTGATTTTGCACAGAGATATGCTGATTGACATTTTAAGCTAGCAAAGGTCGGCATCATTGCACACATTTAGGGACGTCGTGCACATGTTTACGGGGGGCAAGGGCGAACACCTGCGAAACCTTTTGGTGGAAATGGCCAAGCTAAAAAAATTGCGTTGGCCATACCGGTCTCGTCGACCACATCCGAGAGGTCCTTTTCTTGCCTTCGGCGACTGAAAATGTACTTGCGGTCGACGACTGGACAAGCCTGTTTGAACCATCTGGCAATTTTGCACGCCCACAAAGAACTCTCCCGAAAAATAAATTTGAATAAGGTTGCCGACGACTTCATTTCCAGATCAAGTGCCCGAACGAACACTTTTTCAATGATGGTGAAATCATCGCATTAGACAACGAACTGATGTCTATAATAGGAGAGAGAAAGGCACCAACTTACAAGTCAAAGCAAACCACCCGGCTTAGAAAACAACGCAAAAAGTTATACAAAGGAACGAAAATGGAGTCCACAACAGCGCAAGCAGAGTGAGGGCATTTGGGTAAGAAAAGACGCGTGGTTGCGCTATTTGTAAAACTCCCTAGTCTGTCTGTGCATGTTCCTAATTAATTTTCATTCGTCGTATGCTGCATTTGTGTCACCTTCTACTTGGGAGCCGGAGAGTTGCGTACATGCGCTACTCTCGATGGAGGAGAGACACGACTGGCAACACAGCAAACGAGGATTTCATATGTACAGGGACGGCAAAAGCACAAAGTTTCGGTTTCGGAGCCTAACTCCGCCTTAATGTCTCTAAGTCAGTCTTAGCCCTGACTCGTCAAAGTCTGACCACCCAGGCCCCGGCCTAATTGCGTCGCAATATGAAGTGCGGGTTCTTACAGACCGGCGGTTTGAAGTTCCTGTTGAGTCCACGTCGATCTCATCCGAAGCTTTGTGGGTGCCGTAAGTGCCGACGCCTCGCGGTTCCGTCGACCTACCTGGCCGAGTACGTGGCTGGTGCCCCGGTAGCCGCCGCTGACGTGTCACTCGCCGGGTTAGGCCTCGCGTCTTGTTCGTTCGGGTTGTCGCTGATGCCGTAAATTGCCGGCGACTCGCGGTTCTGCTGACCTGGCCGAGTGCGTGGCTGGAGCTCCGGTAGCCGCCGCTGACGTGTCACTTGCCTAATGAAATTTTCTTCGCCCTCCGACGATCTGCGTGGCGGCCCGGTGCCCCGGTGATTATCGGTTGAACGGGCTTGACCGAGGAAGAGGGATTCTCGAGAAGAAGACCGGAACCACAGTGAGCAGCAGTGGCCGGTCCCAGGAGCTTCGTCCGGACGTCTCCGAGGACTACAGCTACGCCTGGGCCTTGCCAGCGTCACGACCTTCGTGGCCGGGTCCTCCGCTCTCCCGTCGTCAGAGCATGGCTGACGAGGCGACCTTCCAGCTCAAGAGCCACGTCGATAATGCTGTTCCGTCGCTTCTCCCTCGTGGATTACACCTCGGTTCGCGTGCCTCGAGCGCTCGCGCCGTTCGGAACGCTCCGCGAACTTCTTCGTCCTCTTTTCTCGCCACAAGCGGCCTCTTACATGTGACAATTTGCCTCACAATAACACAATCCACGTTGTTCCTATATTTGCTATCGAGTCCTTTCGCGCTCTTGAGATATCGCTGTCTTATTTATTTATTTGTTAATATGTTTATTTATTTGGGCACCTGATAATTTTTACTCCATAATCCTTTGTTCTGCCTCCGGAAAATAAACGAAACCAGTGGCATAAGGAATGCTTTGACATCTAATGAAACTATGGCTTATGGAATCACATTATACTTATGCTAATAATCCTAGTCAGTTGTGTTCAGAAATTGTTATATATCGTTTAATGTTTATATATGTTATGTCTTATCTTCTCAATAACTGACCTTTCGTCAGGAAAAGATTTCTTGATTGTATCTTTTCTATTAAATCTTTTACAAGGTGTTACATTGCTTTTTCACAGATGTGTACTTGTGCGACTTAATATGCACAAGACACATGTATCTCCCTAACGTGTTTAACTGAAACCGCTTGTCGCATGGCTCAACTAAGAGACGGGCGTCTCTTGGTGGTGCGAAGGGACTCAGGCTGTAAAACTGGATTGTCTCCTTCTCTGAGGTCTTGAAAATACTCATATAAGCTCGTCACTGCAGTGAACAATCTTTCGAGGTGATACAATGTTCCCAGTGTAACTGTTATTAAAGGTTATATATATATATATATATATATATATATATATATATATATATATATATGCATACAAGGGTGGGGTTCGAAAGCTGGTCAGACAATGATAATGATGCCTGGCTAACGCAATTTTCTCCTAGTCTTTTTATTTGAAATGCCTAAATTATTTCGCGTGTAGTTTGGGATTTGTGTCTAGAAAGGACTTTTGTGTCCTCAAACAATGGCCTACAACCGCACGTAAAACAATGCGAGGCTAGATGAGAAGCATTGGGATTGTTAAGAGAATGCTGACGTTCATTTAGTCTAATATTGAGGCACCTGCCGCTCTGTCCAATATAAGTTTTACCGCACTTGAGTGGAATGTGATAGACTATGCCTGTGTCACAATATACTAAAGGTGACATGTGCCTAAAGCCACAATCATTTTTTTCTTTTTACACCCCCCCCCCCCCCGCTCAAGTTTTCTTTTTATGACAGGACACATCCTTGACAACTTACAGGGAGCCGAAAAACCCGTATTGACGTCGTATCTACTGGCTACATTAAGTAAACCATGTGACAACTTTTGCACATAGGGCACCACCGCAAACCGTTATTTTTTCTGTTTTTCTTGCTGTTTTTTTTTTTTTTTTTGCAGCACTCTGACCCATTTTGAAAGCTTTTCACAGGTTAGAGATAACAAATGTGCTGGATATCCAGCCTTCTTTAGCCTATCTAGCTTTTGCGAAAAACTTTGTTGCATACAGTGTGTACATGACTTAGCGATGGCGGACCTAAGTGCTGAATAAACTATTCCCAATTTTACAAGTTTGGAATGGCAAGAAGAACAATCAAGTATTTTTTTTTTTTTGCCCTTGGCGAATAGCACCAACAGACATGTTCCTGTTGGAACGTAAGGCACAGATCTAAAAACTGCAATGTATTATTCTGGATAAGCTCGAGCGTGAAACCCAGGCCCCCACCACATCCTTTAAACACTTTTAAAATATCGGTAGTTTTTTTGGTGTAGTTATCACTTGAACAAAACACGAGGTAATCATCTACGTATCGAAATGTACGTACTGTCAAGTCCTTTAGATTGTTCTGTAGCTTTCTATTGACGTGACTTAGGTACGGATCACTCAAAACTGGTGCAACTTTTGAGCCAATGCAAACTCCGGATTTTTGTACATACATAGAACTATCCCGCTTTATCATGGTATTGGCTAGGTAAAACAACAAAAGCTCCAAAAAAGATTCTAACGGCATGCCAGATCGCTGTGTAAACCGGAACTCATCATTGAAGAGCGTCACCGCTTCTTCAACACTACACATAAGTTCTTTTTGCGGAAGCGAATAAAAAAGATCTCCTACATCAACACTGATTGCCGAGCACTTTCCTGGATTATTATCGGTAAGGAACACAACATCTTCAGAATCTCGTATCAGGAAAGGGTCTTGAAGGCTAACTTAAGTCAGCACAATATGTAAAAAGGTTGACACAAGGTACTGCCACGTTCCTTTTTCAGAAATAATGGCTCTAAAAGGTACATCAGGACTATGTGTCTTAGAGCTGAAAAAAATATGTCAAGGTATAGTCCTTTAGATTTCTTTACCACCGACGCGAGGCGCTCAAGGCCAAATTGCTCAAGCAATCTAACCGCGGTTTTCTTAACTTTATTTACGTTGGTCGTTTTATTGCGATAGCAATTATATGGACACTCAAAAGCAGATTTCTGCCGTCGGCGTCGCCGTCGCCGTCGCCGTGAGGTTCCGTATGACGTCAGTGGAGATGAAATCGTCGCCGCGCGCCGAACGCTGTATAGGTGGTATTCACGCGTAAGCAACACTGTGATCCCGTGCAGCATGACCGGAAGGGCTCAGGCCGGCGCGGTGAGCGTTCCGCTTCCGGCCGCCATATCGTTGGGGGAATGCTTTCGTTTCGTGGTGCTTTGAAGTGCAGCAGCAGGCATTGCAATCTCAAGGGCCTCGGCAATCATTTTAATCATGGTTAATTGCGCTGTGTTCGGATGCAATAACGAGTCGCGGTGGAAAGCTGACTCTGGTGAGAACACGAAGAAGCTTAGCTTTTTTCTGTGCCGAATGTTGTTCGTTGGCAGTGCAGCCAGACCTTAGAGATCTCAACGAAGCGTCGAGCGGAATGGTTTCGTTGCCTCTACCGGGGTGACATTAACACAGACGCTACCCACTACAAAGTCTGCAGCGAGCACTTCGTTTCTGGTGAGTGCATATTTGTCGTTCTGCTACAAATTACGCCGCGCGAATTTCAAAGGTTGGGCTACTGTGCCGCATTCTCCTGTTCACTTTTTATTTCTTTTCACTCAAACTGAGTTGCACTAAATGCCAAGACACCCGCCGTGGTGGCTTAGCGGCTAGAGCGTTGCGCAGCTAAGCGCGAGTTCGCGGTATGAAATCTCGGCCACGGCGGCCGCATTTTGATAGGATGGGGTGAACCGCAAAAACGCCCGTGTATGGTGCACGTTAAAGAACCCCAGGTGGTGAGAATCAATCCGGAGTCCCCCAGTGCGACGTGCCTCAAAGTGGTCTTGGCATGTAAAACCCCAGAAATTAATTAATGCTAGGACATCATGCCTGTTCGTGTTTATGATCCTGGCGTAATTGTTCCGGAGACGAGCGAAGCCTGTCGTAGTGCTGATTCTGCTGTTTGAGGTTATTTTGCCCGAGAGCCTTTAGCACAGTGCGTGATTTGTGTCAAAGCTGGTTGTCGTGCAGTTGTGCCTTCAAGTAATGGTTAGACTTCTTGCCACTGCAACCAGTGGGTCTTCTTGTTAAAAATGCGTCAGTTTTCTAGGAATTTGTTTTGTTGTGCAAACGCAGTCTTGTTCATACTTGCAGGCAGGCCATCCTACTTAATGGATCTGACGAATCCGGACTGGGCGCCAAGCTTGCACCTAGGGTATGACACAAAGTCAACAACTCGGTCTGAAGAAAGGTATGTATGTATGTGCTCTTTCTGGTAGCGCAAAACAAACCCAGACTTTGAAAATAGCAGAGACCTAAGAGGTGCTGGTGGACACGGTGTTGATGCAGCAGCTATCTTTTATATTGCACTCCCGACTGCAGTTGTGTAGTATAAGTTACATAGTCATCAAGTAATGCATTCCAATCAGATACTTCCAAGTTGTTTGCATTGTTTTGAGAATAGTTGTGTCTGCAGAGAGCAGGCTGGTTTCAATTTCCAAAAGAATACAAAATTGTGAGAACTGGTGCCAGCACTGCGACAAATAGCAAGCAGTTGCAGAGGTGGAATCATCAATGCAAGTAGTGCTAATGAGTACAAAGTAGACATTTTTACAGATAGGTACATTTTATTTCAGGCACCAGCGACGTTGCAAGAGGGCTGCGACCCTTGACTACAATGCTGAATGCGCAGCAGAGCGCTGTGAACAGTACTGTCACAAGTAAAATGGCTTATTCATACAAGGTGAATATTTTCTTTAATGACATTCAGCATCTTAACATTTTTGTTTTTATGCAGGCACACCACTTGCAAGCCGGCATCCAGGAAGATTCTTTCAAGATGACTATCTGCTGGTGTCCACACAAAAAAGTCGCAATAGCTGCGCTGGCAAACAAAACGCTGCATTTGTATTTTTTGCGTGTAGTAAGCATGTTGTCGTTTCTGATTCAGTGTATTATCACTAGCAGCAACTTCTAAGCAGCCACTTTTCTGGGTCACAACGTCATTTACACAAGCATATGGGCACTTAATTTCTAAAACACCATCTTGGCAGCAGGCACAATAAATCAGGCTATCTGGGCTTGCTGCCATGTGGGGCTCATGTGAACTAATATGCAATCCAGACTTGTTGGAAACAAACTCTTTGTGCTGGCTGGATGCTTCAGCAACATATTGGTTCCTGGCAGTGTCCTCCTTGCGCAGACTCCAATTAGTTGCAGCAGAAGAAAACTTGCTCTCCTCAGGATAGCAGATCTTCTTCACCAGGCTCACAGATGGCTGAGTCAAGGTCGTTCGGCAAGCTGCGTGGGCTGTCGATGCCGCGACCCGGCCTGCTCTGAAGGTGAACCACGTTGCTGAGGCCGACTGACCTCTCGTTGCCGCTTCCACATCTTTACAGACCTGTATTATCAATAGAATGACTTTTCACACTAATTCAATGTACAAATGATTACAAAACTGCACTTAGCTAGCAGCAACCATTCAGGTTGGGCAATGTAAACACTGGTAGTTTCAAGCATTTAACAGTGCCTTGTCTGTCATGCAACATGTAGTTACTTTATATCAATAAAGCTATCATTCAATGGACATATAAATACCTTTGGCTCTACAACATACACCTGGGCAAACATTGCGCACTCCTCCAGCATCGCATCCCTTGACAACGGCTTGTCTCTTGCCAAGTGTCCCAGAAGAGCAGTGGAGTGCTTCACTTGCACAGGGATGAACTCCTCGCAATAGTCCTTTTTCAGTGCACACACTGCAGAATATTTGCCAGCCTTCTTAATTCTGTCGAGAAAGGCCTTCCATTCGTTCTGTGAAGAGCTCTCAATAGTGGTGGCTGGTTTCTTTGAGGATGATGATCGATGTCCATCCAGCCGCCTTTTCTTGGTGGTAGCTGACGCAAAGTCAATGTGTGCAAGTGGCGCACAAGGCACAGTACTTGAGTACGGAGGCAGCCATGCATTTTCCTTATCAGTACAAGCCTGACCATCACGAAAATTTGAAGCTGCTTCTAAATAGAAGAGCAGTGCACCAATGTGCGAGCAGGCTTCGCCGAGACCGGCCATACACGTGCAGTGTGCAGCTTCGACCATTCCATCCTGCTTGACAAGAAGCCATGGCTCCAGTGGCTGAGTGGAAATTGCCTGGGAGTGGTTTACCTGCAAATGGAGGAAGTGATCTATTTAACTGCTGATTCTATGCATGCTGAGAACACAGGCACAAAAAGCAAGGCGAGTTACTACATCATCAGTGAGTGAAACTAATGTAGGTGTATCCATGAGTGTAAATAAGCAAAACACCAGCGAGTGGTTTTATGCTTGCACAATCAAATCGCAACTGCGCATACGTATGCAAAGCTCGCGGCCTCGCCGGTAGCGATAATTTGTAGAACTTAGTAAACGCTTCGGCAGGTGACGGGGATATGCAAAAAAAAAAAAGGGGGGGGGGGGGGGGGAGAGGGCTGGAGCAAGGTGAACAGCTGGAAGTAGCCGCTAAACAGCAAGTGTTTCTAAAGGTGCAGCATGGTGGTAGCTGACATGTTGCGTACAAACGATTTTCTTTGGTATCGTTTTCGCTCCCTTAACTCCGAAAGGCACTGCGTTGCTGGACGCTACGCAGTGCGAAAGCCTACTCCTGCAATCATGTACTATCGAGGAGCAACGGTACATAAACGATAAAGAAGTACCACTCGCTGGCGGTAACTTAAGAAAGTGCTACGATGTTTCGCTGCGCAGCGAAACATTCCGAACACGAATCGCACTCCTGTCACACACATTGGCAAGTATTACCCGTTAGCGTTACAATTCGACCCGGTAATACAAAGAGCGACTAGCTGATGTAGCGTTTTAGATTGTCTTACCTTCGTGCGCACAATGATGTGCTCGCCGTGTCTTCTCAGCTGGGGTTCTTGAACAAAGCCGCTGGTCAAATAGTTGTGTGATTCCAGATATTTTCTTGCTTTCAGCTGTTCGTGAGTTATGAAGCTTGTAGCGTGCACAAGGTAGTCCTTAATATCAGAAAGTTCTACCTTGGATACGAGCGCGAGATCAAATGACGCCTCTTTGCCAGTAAGCATAAGTGGATCGACGCCACCTCAAAGCTCCACTTTCTCGACGTAGCGCACCTTCGCACCGGCCTCTAAATTCTGCGCGTACGTGCTTAAGTGCACTAACAAGGGGCTGGCATTCATGATTGCAAAGTTGCAAAAGATAGGCACTTTAGTGACCCCTCCTAAAGTAAAAAAACACACACATCGGCAGCGCTTCAACAGCGGAGATAAGCTTTGTTGACACCGGCTCCCCAAAAATATGGCGGTTTCATAGTGGCCAACGCAGCTTGTGCCTTTTCCGCTACAGCGCCCGCCAGACTGCTCTGCCGTGACGTCACGTGAATACCACCTATAGCGAGTGACAGGGCGCGAGGGACGCGCGCATTCACGGGGAGTGAACGCACGGCGGAGAACAAACGCGCGTTCTGCGCCGTGCTCTCTTAAGGGCTGCAGATGTAGGCGTCTCTTTTCTCCTTTACAATCACCATATATGTAGAGCAAACGCGCCTTCTTCCGATGCGCGAGAGGCCGTGGGGGAGGGGGGGAGGGAAGGGAGGCGACGTTTAGCTGCGGCACCAAGTGCCTATTTATATCAGAGGCTCCGGCAACAGTCACCAACGCCGCACGCATTTTGAGCGAACGCGGGCAAAACGCCGACGGCGTCGACAACAGTTCTGCGTGTTGCCGGTGCTGCTGCATGTCCAAGTTTATACAGCTGATAAAGCTACTATCATTACTCCGTATAGCTCTCTACAAATTTGCTATCGCAATTGATGCTTCGCCTTTAAGGTGAAACTGCGACAACTTTTTGAAAAAAAATTCTTATCGATAGCATTTTGCGCTTTTTGAGTGTACAAATCTTCAGGTATAACAACAAAGAAGCCTTCTTTATCCGCGGTATCCAACCTTAGATGATGTTCCACGAAATAACGCGACACACTTGCTAGGTTGTCTGACTTGCATTTTCGGGGTACTGTCTTGGAAATCACTGCAACACACTCAGTCACACATCGTGGTCGAAAGTCTTCCCTGGTCCATCGTGAAATGGATCTGCACAAGCTAATCTTTTCCGGAGGTGATAACTTAGGTTCACAGGCAAACTTAGGTCCTTTGCACAGAATATTCTTGATACTTCCTGGGAGTTGTTGATTGCCGAGTATCAACATCTTTCCTTGGTCCCTTGTTGGCTCGTCCTTCTTCGGCAGCGAGAGACGAAACTAGGAGAAACTAGGAGAAACTTGTGTGAGCCAGGCATCATTATCATTGTCAGAAGGTGAATTTCAATCTTTGCTCAGCACGTGCGTCAGTGCGAAGTAGTGTTTTTATTGCGCAATTATATGGACACTCAAAAGCAGATTTCTGCCGTCGCCGTCGCCGTGAGGTTCCGTATGACGTCATTTGGAGAAGAAATCGTCGCCGCGCGCCGAACGCTGTATGTGCGAGTGAAAGGGCGCGAGGGGCGCGTCTTTCACGGGGAGTGAACGCACGGCGGAGAACAAACGCGCGTTCTGCGCCGTGCTCGCTTAAGGGCTGCAGAAGTAGGCGTCTCTGTTCTCCTTCACAATCACCATGTATGTAGAGCAAACGCGCCTTCTTCCGACGAGCGAGAGGCCGTGGGGGAGGGGGAGGGAAGGGAGGCGACGTTTAGCTGCGGCACGCAGTGCCTATTTATATCAGAGGCTCCGGCAACAGTCACCAACGCCGCACGCATTTTGAGCGAACGCGGGCAAAACGCCGACGGCGTCGACAACAGTTCTGCGTGTTGCCGGTGCTGCTGCATGTCCAAGTTTATACAGCTGATAAAGCTAATATCATTACTCCGTATAGCTCTCTACAAGTTTGCTACCGCAATTGATGCTTCGCCTTTCAGGTGAAACTGCGACAACTTTTTTTCTTGTTTAAATTTTAGCAGCTTCACCATTTTCTGATTTGTTTTTTTTTTTTTTTCTCTGGTAATTGTTATCCTTTCGACCATGTGATGTTTTCTTTGCTACGGTTTTTGCAATCACTTATATATGTTTGTTTTTTCAAATAAAGACTTATCCTTCCGTTGCACGCCGCCACTATTTTCGACTAGCCACCGCAAGTTAAGTAAGACGAAGCGGACCAATCGGAGAAGCCGGCACCACCCTCTTCATGCGGTTATCTATTTTCACTATGCTGCCTCGTCCCCATCGATACCCTCTCCACTAGAGCGTGCTCCTCACCTCTTGTCAGCCAATTAGATAACAAACGCTTCTCAGTGCATTTTGAAAGCGAACAAAGGTGACGAAGAGAGTGTTTGACAGGGTTGTTCAGACAACGCTGCGGGTCACCGCCCGATGCTTGCGCCGGTGGTTAGTAAATTTGAAGTCAGGAGATTGGAATAAAAACAGTTCGGAATAGCTTTATGCTATAGCGCCCCAGTACTACCGCGGCCTTTCCAGTACTAGGACAGATGACGTACACGAGTATAGGCCTAGCTACAACCAAGTTTAAACCTCGACATAGCCAAGTTCAACCTAGCTACAACCAAGAGACGCAATCAATCGGCCAGCTTCACTGTGTGTTGAGCTTTGCGCGGTCTATTGCAAGCTTTCGCCTTTTATTGCGATAGCAATTACATGGACACTCCGAAGTGGATTTCTACCGTCGCCGTCGCCGTGAGGTTCAACGGCGATGAAATCGTCACCGCGCTCCGGACGCTGTATGTGCGAGTGAAAGGGCGCGAGTAACGCGTGCTTTCACGGGGAGCGAACGCACGTCGGAGATCAAACGCGCGTTCTGCGCCGTGTTCCCTGAAGGGCTGCAGAATTAAGTCTCTTTCCTCCTTTACAATCACCATATATAGAGAGCAAACGCGACTTCTTCCGTCGCGCGAAAGGCCATGGGGGGACGGGAGGGAGGGAGAGAGGGAGGGAGGGGAGGCGACGTTTAGCTGCGGCACCAAATGCGTATTTATATTAAAAGGTTGCGAGGCGAGAAGCTGGGTAAGATTTCCGACGCTACTCGACGAGTGTTCCATGCATTCTGATCTCGTCGAAAACCTCCGAGCCACACTCAGAGGCACCGGCAACAGTCACCAACGCCAAGCTTTCCGACGCTGTTTGACGAGTGCCCCATTCTGATCTCGTCGAAAACCTCCGAGCCGCCTCCAGAGGCACCGGCCATAACCGGCCACAGTCACCAACGCCGCGCGCGTTCGGTGCGAACGCGGGCAAAACGCCGACGGCGTCGACAACAGTTTTGCGCGTTGCTGGTGCTGCCGCATGTCCAAGTTTATACAGCTGATAGAACTACTATCTTTACTCCGTATAGCTCTCTACTAATTTGCAATCGCAATTGATTCTTCGCCTTTCGGATGAAACTGCGACATTTCTTTTTTATAGTTCTTTGTAAGGTGACCCAAAAATGAAATGCTTCATGACAAAGATATAAAGCTATGTTCTATTGCCTCGGGTTGGTTGCAAAGTGTACAATTTGCATTCTAGGGTACATATAATCCTTCTTCACGAAGCCCCCTAGATACCAGGCCTGTAGACTCTGCTCTATGACATATTGCTACTTAGACCGAAATTCCCATTGCTAAGCCCGGCGTGACGAAAGCGGTGACGTCAAAATCACTGTCGCTTACTTTGGAGCGTCCTCATTAGATTCTATGGCAATCGGGCAAGGTAGCATGACGCCACGGATCGAAGTGCACAGGCGTTGTGCTATTAGGCGTTGGCAAAGCGTCTCAACAAGCTCGCTTACCCGCGAGTTTATAACTCGAAGAACCTCTCAGCGGCGCTCAATTGGACGTTAATGTTTTCGCATTTACAACTCATAAAAAGTGCTCAGGTGTACTCAGGCGCGGATCCAGGGGGGATGTCCGGATGTCCTGACCCCCCCTCAGATTTCTGCATCGCCCCCTCGCTGACAGGGGGATGGCCCTGTCGCAAGAAAATATAGCCACCAGCATTCTTCAAAAGTATATTTCGCGAGTACCACTGATATCAGCCATGTAGAAGTACAGCTAGCTCGCTCACAAGCTTAGTTGTATTCCGTCGGGGTGTGGTGTCACGAAGTTGCCGTAGTTATTTTTTCTCATGAACACCTTGGACCTCCTGGCGCCGGCGGTGCCTTACTCGTCCCGTAGGTGGCGTCGAATGAACGAAGGGACGTCCCTTTTGCCAAACACGCCGATGTCCGCGCGAGAGCCTTCGCGCCTGATCAACTTAGTTGCCCCTTGGGGTGTCATCGGTTCCGCGACCAACCTGCTTAATGAAAGAGACCACTTGCGGAAGTGTTCATATACAGGGTTTGTCCGAAAAGTAATGTCAGTGATTATATTGTGAAGCGACTAAACGTCGCAGCGCGCTAAGACCAGTTGGGATTGGTGGAAGGGAAAGTTAGCATGCGCACGCGTGGTCGCTCAGTCGTCTGCGACAATCTGGAGAGTAAGGACAAGGTTTTTCGTCAACTCGTATTTACCGTGCAAGCCGTAATGCAGCGCTCGTTGGAACAAAGGATTGCCATCGAGTTTTGTGTGAAACTCGGCAAGTCTGCAGTGGAAACTTTTCCAATGATAAAGACAGCTTTTGGTGATAATTCTTTGTCAGAACGTCAAGTATACCGGGGGCACAACGTCTTTTTAGAAGGTTGTGAAGAGGTCAGTGATGAAGCCCGCGCTGTACCGCCATCAACGACCATCAGCGACGAAAATGTGACGCGCGCGAGATATCTTTTGTACAGTCTCAGACCCTCGTTTGAGTGTCCGTTTAGTTCATTCCACATTCCAAAAAGTACCGTTCACGAGATTTTGACGAATAATTTTCAAATGCGAAAAGTATGCGCGAAGATCTTGCGCAAAATATTAATTAATGGACGACCAACAATCAAGCCGAGTTGAAACATGACAGGAGGTTTGGGACTTGTGCGAAAGTGTCCCCCACGTTTTGGACAATGTCATCATAGGTGACAAGACTTGGGTGTTTGAATACGACCCCGAAACAAAAAGGCAAAGTGCCAAGTGGCACAGCTCGGCGTCCCCTCGCCCCAAGAAGACCAGAATTAGCAAGTCAAAGTTCGAATCAAGACCATGCTGATTGTGTTCTTTGACATCAGTGGCCTTGTCCACCATGAGTTTGTACCCCATGGCACAACCGTGAACGCCAAATTCTACGTGAAAGTGCTCAAGCGACTCAAACGAAGGATTCATCGCACCCGGCCTGATATCGGGGGCGATTGGAAACTTCACCATGACAACGCACCATGCAGCCTGCACCGCCTTCCTTGTGACCCGCTTCCTGGCCGATTGAAAGATGTCAACGGTTCCCCAGCCGCCCTACAGTCCTGACGTGGCTCTCCTAGGCTTCTTCGTCTTTCTGCGCTTGAAAATTCCCATGAAAGGACATCATTTCGCGACAGTTGGCAAAGTCGAAGAGGCTTGCACCAAGGCTCTAAAAGACATTCCTAAGGAGGCCTACCGTGACGCCTTCGATGGTTGGAAATCTCGCTAGAAGCAATGTAACGACGCAGGAGGAGCCTATATTGAAACATTTTATTGTGCTGTACCGATCTGATCAATAATTTCTTTTTAATCGACTCACTGACATTACTTTTCGGACAAACCCTGTATAAATAACAACTAACAGCTAAACTAAGAACTACGCATGGGCAACTTTTTTTTTTTTAACTGTAGCACTCATTGTGAACACAGTTACACGTTGACAATATCCAGTACGAGCACAGTACCGTTCTTACGCTACAAGTATTTCATTGTAACTTCGCAGTTTTATTGCCGTACATTAGGCATAGTAGGGTCAAAGCCGCTGGATCCGTTTATCTGAGTGGGCGTTCTCGCGGAGCGGGGCGAAGTCTCGAGCAGCGGCTGCGAAGTGGGGGAGCGTGACGTCAGCGGTCAACGCCAGCGCGCGGGCCAAGGATGGCGTCGCGTGGTTAGAGAAACGGGAGCAGATGCGCTCCTTGTGTAAAAGGATGGCGTCGCACGGGAAACAAAACATGAAGATGCTGGCTCGCGCTCTCGGCTACTAAAACACATCGTTCTTCTTGTAGGTGGCGTCGTTAGTCTTCATACGCGGTGATTCGCATATCGTAAACAACCAGCGTAGTAGTTGCTGCGTTGGAGCTCCAAAGCAAACGAAGGTGTCTCAGCCGAACACAAAGAATCTCCTTAAGGAAATCAATGTGTCCCAACAGAACGCCAAAGACGGGCCCGTGCTTACGCATTTATAACGAACCTGCAACAGATCATCCCAAATTTTATTTTAAGAAACAATACAGGCTATAGATATACCAGGTGTTCAAAATTAAGCATTATGGTTTTCTTAAAGGGAGGCACGTGAAGAGCACCTGCGCAAATAAGTTATGTGGCTAGGGGGACACAAAGTGAGGTGATAATTATCGCTGTCAGCAGCCGAATTGACTAAAATTGAATAATTAACTTTTTATTGACTGCAGTAAGAAACACGACTGCCTCAGGGTCGCTGCGACGCCCAATCACGTAGGGAGCCTACATGCAAGCGCTGTGAAAACAGCGCTTGCATGTAGGCTCCCTACGTGATAGCCATGGCTAAGTTTTCAATACAAACATACCCACTTGCTGCAGTCGACAAAAATAATTGTTCAATTTTAGTTAATTGGACTGTTCACAGCGACTATTATCATCTCACCTTGTGCCTCCATCGAAATGCGGCCGTCGCGGCCGGGATTCGATCCCGCGATCTCGTGCTCAGCAGCGCAACGCCTGAGCTGACTGAGCCACCATGGTGGGCTACAGGTGTTGCTCTAGACGTATAAAACGCGGGTTTATCGTGAGCAGAAACGGTGAATTTCGATAAATAAGAAAGGCTACTATCATCATCATCATCACTGACAGAAGCTGCCCCCCCCCCCCCCCTCAGAAAAAAAACTGGATGCGCCCCTGGGTGTCTTCAGCTTTTTATTGCGCTACTGTATGGACATTCCAGGCGCATTTGCGCCGTCGTCATCACCGTGATGTTCCGTATTGACACGTATATTTTTTTGACCGTCACCACCACGTGACAGTATGAAGTACAAGTGCGAAAACATCGTCACCGCGCGCTGTATGCTGTATGTGCGAGTGAAAGCGCGTGAGGGTGAGCCGACGATGGTGGTTCTATCTCGCGCGCACAAGGGAGGAATGCTGGTAGGTAGCGGGTCGTCTTCCTCCATCGCATGCAAGGCTCCAGAGGCGGGAGGGGTTCTACTCTGGTGGCGGCTGCGTGTGGCGCGGGCCCTATCCGGAAAGCAATCTGCGATGGGGACTGCTGATAGCTTCGTGTGCGCTGCGTTCTCGCCGCCTTGTTCGCGTTGAAGCGAGAGACAGCACGGGCAATTCATTCAATGCTGCTGCCGCGCTTGCTCACTCGTGTGTTTCGACAGCGAGTGTGCGCGGTCATCTAGTGAGATGTGTTCATGTTTCTTGTGCGCTCGACACCATACTTCGCTAACTAAATTAACAAGTTCATACGGCCGATAAAACTACTATCCTTACTACATATTGACACATGTACTTGTTTATCTTGCAGCGCTGACCGCTTTTCACCGGCTAACAAATGTTAAACGTTATCGCTCGGCGCAGGACGCGCCTGCATATATCGGAAGTTAAATTCTTGAACGTCATCGATGCTTCTATCCGTTGTCTGTTGTCACCGACGCTTATGTAATGTGATTGTATGGACGACGCGAATTGTATAGTTGCACTCGAAGCAGAACGATAGCGACGAGCACAGTCGGCGATCGTCGAAAATCTGATCAGTGGCGAAACGCATCGGCTTTTATACACGAGTCATCGAAGGATCCACAGGAATCCCTGGTGCCCGCGTTTCACAAAGTACTAGACAATTCGCGTCGCTCATACAATCACATTACATAAGCGTCGGTGACAACAGACAACAGATAGAAGCATCGATACCGTTCGAGAAACTTCCAATACATGCAGGCGCGTCCTGCGCCGAGCGATAACGTAACATCTGGTAGCCGGTGAAAGATAAACAAGTACACGTGTCAATATAGCTGTCTACTAAGTAATTTGCTATCGCAATCGATGCTTCGCCTTTCGCGCGGAACTGCGACTTTTTCTTCCGGCTTTCATCACAGATTTCTCTCTCTCATATATATATATATATAGAGAGAGAGAGAGAGAGAACGAGAGAAGGGGAAACCGAGGGGCCCACTTCTCGTCACAGTATAAAGCCCTTTATATATATATATATATATATATATATATATATATATATATATATATACACACACACAGACAGACAGACAGAGAGACAGAAGGTCACCTACTTACCTAGCAATATGGGACTGCTAGACTACCTTTAAGAGTTGGTGTTCTGTTTGTCTTGGCTTTTGCAAATTAACATGGCAGCCTGTAGGAAGCTCTCCCAAGCAACGCACCACTGGAAAGCCGCTTGTACCAGTCTTATAAACCTGTGGATGGCCGGCAGTGGCAATCGAAGTAAGCACTTCCCACAGCCGATCCGGGCGCATCTACTCACTGGGCCATGGCTGCGGCTTCTATCTAAATACGTGTACGTGGGAACTGAGAAATAGTCTTCCTCGGCAACCACTGCACCTAATTTTATGGGGTTTGTTGCATTTAAAAGAAAAAGTTAGATCTAGCGAGTGTAAAAAGTGATTGACATATTCTCAGAACTGATATTTCTGTGAACTGCACTAGCAATGTATCTAAAGCAGACAAAATTGATATACGTATTATACGTCTTTTTCACGTACCAACTTCCGGTAATTTCTAAAAGAATTCAGGCACTAAATCAGAATAGACGATATGGGAGTTTGCCACAAGCTAAAGCCTCCTCTGAAGTCCTGTGAATTCCTGTATGTAGGAGTTCTTGCATGCACACGTTGGCATCGTGCTGTCAACGGCATCGGAACATCGCGAAGACATTACAACAACGAGGGTATCTTTGGGGAAACCTTTATTATGCGACATGCAGGCAAAAACACCGGGGGAGGACAAACGCAACAGGCCGGGCGGCGAAGCAGCTCTGTGCACAGTCGGCACCAGAGGGGGGGCGGGCGGGGGCTGCACTAGGTGCACCCCGACGAGGCCCCTGCTCCGGCACATGGAGCCGCCACTTCCGGGGCCCGCCCTCCCCTTCAAGAAACAGCCAGGCCAGTAACACAGTGAACGAACCGCCAGGCGGGCGCGCGAGAACAAATCTTCGCAGCAACACTTTTATACACAGCTGGGGCGCCTAACATGAAAGCAACATTCGCTGCCCTTGGTGGGACACGTGGGAGGAAGGAGCTCGTGAGGGAAGGGGAAGCAGCGGAGCCCATGGGGAGCATCGGAGGGAGTGCTCGGGCAGGCGACGCCCTCCCCGCAGGTGTCCCCGTTATCAGCAGCGGGTCTCATACAAGCCACTGCGTCCGATGTAGCGCACCCATTTGATCACGTCATGGTCACTGTAGTTCAGCTTGGACTCAAACACCTTTAGGTAGCGAACCTTCAGCCCAGACGGTGCAAAGGGAACCTGCAAGGACCAAACCACATGTCATGTTAAGCCCACAACTGTCTTGCTGCCTATGTCATGCCAACATCTCACAAACTGTTTCAAACTTAAGTGTCCAATCAGCTGGGCCAAATGCAGCATCAAAACCATTCTTTTTAACCACTTAGCACCTTAGTAATGTTATTTCAGCAGAAATATAAACCAATGATGCCCACCATTGTAGTACTACAGCAATAGCTAACATATGAACATGCACCAAGGTATTTCATACCTATACGGCAATGTTAACACCCAATGTTACTGGAGATGCAACGCATTGACAGATCAGCTATCCCACTCCTATTGGAAATATAAGCATTAACCGCAGTTGTAAACAAAACCTGCGTTTCGAGAAACTAGCAGTCATATTCAGGTGCAAATTATGTTCATTGAAAATGTTTTGCACATTTCTTGCATCATCTGAATTAAAATGTAAAGCTGCAGAACAATTTAAGAATTTTAAAGTAATATTAATTTCTGTAACTTACTGAATGGATTCCATGTAAGAACTCTACAGGAACGTTCGATATGAGGACAACTATTTCATGTCTGGTGAACTTGGAAAGCACCTATGCAACCACTTGAATTTGACTGATGTAAAACAGTGAAAAACAACAAAAATGGTAAACCTATCAATAAAAAAAATTTAATTATGGGGTCTTACATGCGAAAACCACGATCTGATTATGAGACACCGTAGTGGGGATTCCGGAATAATTTGGACCACCTGGGGTTCTTTTAACGTGCACCTAAATCTAATAACACGTGTGTTTTCACATTTTGCCCCTATTGAAATATGGCCGCTGTGGCCGGGATTCGTACCGCGAGCTCGTGCTTAGCAGCCCAACACTATAGCCACTAAGCAACCATGGTGGGTAAAAAAAAAAATAACATACTGACACAAAGACTTCCCACCCAGCAACACCTTCCAACTCATTTTACTAAAAGACTTGACACAAATTATTCAAACTTGCAGCCAACATCTACCGAGAACTACTTCAATATCTATGTGAATTTCTTTAAATATTTTTACCAGTGCCTTTGCTTTTGATGCACTTGGCATGCACAATTGTGCACAGTGCCCGAAAGGGATATGCAAGTGAATAAATTTATGCAAGTGGCTTGGAAAACTAACCAACTTTGTCCTCAAAGTATCTCAGCGGCCGCATTGTATTCAGCCTGTTAAAATACATTCAGTACAAGACCAAATTTAAGGGACCCAATAAAGGGGCCCAATTTTTGTCAGTCACAACCATATGAAGACAAGAAAAATAGGGATTTTTTTTTCTTAAATTGAAAAAACTTGACACCACTGGGAGCCCAAACCACACCCTCCGTTATTCAATGTCATTAATGCTAACTGCATGCTCGGGTACATTTGACAACCTTTCTAGACTGCTTACTACAGTTAAGATTGTATATAACACTTGTCGGGACTAGACTTGAGTACACTGCATCTTTGTAGAACCCACAAGAAGTAAATTTAACCCACTCACTTGAAATAGTCAAGAAAAATTCTATTATTCACGTTTGCGACCATTCCGCTAGTGTACAGTCGCCAACCATTTATTCGTACGCTGAAAATTCGGCCATGCTCGTTTATTCGGACACCTTCGTGGCACCGCCACTCGTCCCATTGAAGTAATGTACAACCACGACCGATAGTTCGGACGCCCTACAACGCGCCGTTCGATTTTTTGGAATCCGGCTGACTGGTCAGATGCGACGTCGAATGCCACGACAAGCTGGCCGCAATGTTTACATTTTGCTAGGTTGCCAGCACTGAAAGGGTGCGCTTGCTATGGTTGGATAGCTGTTGTCTAAATCCACGCAGCACCTACATGTTACAGTTGCCGATCTCGAAGGCTATCCTTTTGTTGGCTGCACATACTGGTTGCCGTGCTTCGGATTTAGCTAGTCCAGTATCCACTGACTGTGTACCACAGCCAAACAGCAGGCCAGGAAAAGCCAAGCCAGTGCTTGAAAAAGGTGCTCGGCCTTTGCGTTGTCAGTTGTTACTTGACCTAGGATTTGTCAACAGCTACCTTTCAAGTCTCGCTCTTGCTTTGTGTGCTAGGCCTGATTTGCTTGTTCGATCTCGTCCTGTCGTCACGTAGTACGAAATGGCTCCAACGCCACCTGTGCCATCTGCGCCGACAAGACGCGGCAATTACAAGACTGACGATGGCAAAGAAAGCAGCCATTATTCATCAGGTGGAAAGCGGCCGACCTCAATGCGAAGTTGCTCGGGAGTTTCTCTATTTCAAAGCAAACCGTCTCCGACTACTTGAACAAGGGGAAGATCCTGGAGGGAGCGGAAAAAGTGACTGCGGGGAAACAGAAAAATTTCCGCAATGGCAGCCATACAAAGCTGGAAGAGGCTCTGAACATGTGGCTGAGCGCCACTGTAGCTAAGCAGATACCTGTGTATGGCGATCTGCCCAGACAAATAGCAGAAACGCTGGCCCTGCGCATGGATATTACTGCATTTAAATTCAGCGATGGCTGGCTGCGGAACTCGAAAAAAGTTACGACCTGGCATTTAAACGAATGTGTGGCGAAAGTGGGGCTGTTGACCAAACCTTTGTGTCGAACTACCGCGCAGACAAGCTGTGTGCACTGCTACTCCAGTAATCTCCAGACGTCTTCAACTGCGATGAGACCGGCCTCTTTTATAAGATGTTGCCTGACAAGACGCTTTCCCCCGTGGCAGGGCAGATAGGCTTCCGTTATAGGCAAGTTGAAACATCCGAGATGTTTTAAAGGGGTCAAGACGCTGCCTGTCTGGTATGAGGCAAACTCGAAGGCCTGGATAGCTTAGGATCTTTTCGAAAAGTGCATACGGAAGCTTGACCGGAAATACGAGCTTCAGAACCGCAAAGTGCTCATGTTTGTCGACAACTGCGGTGCCCACGGGCATATAAACAACCTGAAGGAGATTGATCTAGAGTTTTTGCTGCCAAATACAACAAGTGTATTGCAGCCCATGGACCAGGGCGTGATTAAGAACTTGAAGGTTCACTACCGATCGTGCCTTTTGAATCGCGTGCTCTTGTGTGGACCATGGCACGAACTAAGTTTTGGATGTGCTCTCGGCCATAAGCATCCTGTCTGATGCCTGGAAGGCAGTGACGATCGACACAATCCGCAACTGCTTTCGCCATGCAGGATTTGTCCTTGATAGCGAGGACAGTGCCACAGGTCACGAACTCGCGGCTGAGCTGCCGCCTTATAACGAACGTTATCGTCGTTATAACGACGATAACGTTCTCGTTATCGACGAACGTTATCAACGACCTCCGTGCCAGTGGGGTTACGCTGTTACATTTGAACAGTTTGCGAACTTCGACAGTGCCATCCTGCCCTGTGCCGAGGTGTATGACGAGATCGTCCGTCAGGTTCTGGAGCCATCGCAAGTGGACAGCGACTCTGATGACGACGCACCACCCACACCACAGCCATCGAGTGCGGACTTGGTGCAGGCCTTGACGACGCTCTTCTCTGTCTATAGCGATAGCCAGACACTGTGGGATATACAGGCTGACCTGATCGCGCGTAAGCGTGCATGTGTACAGTCGCGCATTGACAATTTTTTTCTGTCCACTGGGATGATAAAGGTACTTTTTTCTGGCGAATCCCTTTTTTCGGACTATTTTTCGGACTTTTCGGCGGTTCCCATCGATTCTGAATAAACGGTCGGTGACTGTAACATGAAAATAACCTTAACCACACAAACCTAGCAAAGTGCCGTAAAACATCTTGTTTAGGGCCTTGTTTCACAAGTTGTACAACAGTGCAGTCCACTTATAACGATATCGAGAAAAACGAGAAATCCAATCGTTATAACCGATCATCGCTATATCTGAACTGCCGAAAAAAAAATGCCGAATATACCTTTGCAGTCCCGAAACCGAAACTGCCACTTGCTATAAAAAAAATCTACGTTGTAGAAAGTAGGCCGTGAAAAATAAAACTCCTTTATACCTCTAAATAGCGTCTCAATTGTTAGGCACGCTGAAATAGAAATCTGCACTTGCTTTCGCGGAAGTTTCGGATTCACAACCGCTGTGTGCATCGCGTCCATCTGCTGCGCGAACACTGGCGGCTATAATTTAGCGTGCATGAATTCAATGAGCGACTCGATCGACGACGTTGCACTTCAGTTGAACCTTGGGGTCGGTGTCAAAGACGGGCCATTGTCAATCTCATCGTCACTGCTGCTGCTGTCGTCGCCTCCGTCGCACAATGCCGCCATCTGTCGCGACAACGATCGCCCCATTGGAGTTCTCTTCGCAGAACGGGGCAGCACTATTTGCACTCAAAAGCTCCTCCATCGAAGCACCACCTATTTCATTGTCAGTAGCGACGTGCTCCCAGAGTTCGGACACCACCGTGCTGGTTTCGCCCCTGGGGGTTTCGTCGTGGCGCACGAAGCCTGCCTTTTCCGTTGATCGGCATGTACACTGCTTCTAGCCTCCATGATAGTGGCGCTCCTGGTTTTCATAATCGTCGATATCATCCACTGAGCGAACTCGTACTTCAAGTCTTGCAAAATTTGCAGCTTCGTCTCGAGAGACGCATGCTTTGCGCTTTGTCGGCGCACCCCCCGCTGCTTCCGCGGTGCATTTCCGCGCTCGCTGAGAGAGGAACATTGTGATGGGAGCGCAGGGGCCGCGCAGGCGCTTGCTTATCGCTTTCTCCCCCCTCTTGCAAAATAAGTTTCGTCTCAAGGGGCGCACCTGCCGCTGCTTCCGTTGAGAGAGAGCGCGGCAGGGAACGCAGGCGCCCCTCGCCAGAGCAGGCGTTACCTTCGCTTATCGCCTTTCTTCCGCCCTCTCCTCGTGCGACCGCCGGTGAGGCGGTGGCGAAGCAGCTGGCGCCATCTTGTGCACACTGCATGAACTTGCAATGCTCTCCGTGGCTTTCACTATCGGCGCGCTGCCGGGATGCGCTTTGCAGTAATGGCGGCAGATACGAACTCGCGTAGGCAAACTTTTCGCACCGTCTCGGTTAAGGGCAACGTAGGAACGCAATTTTCATGACCATTCTGCATGAAAAACACCACCCAGAATCAAAATTTCAATCGTTATATCCAATATGCGGTGAGTAACATATTATATATGTTTTTTTTCTCATAGCCCTAATGCATAAGTTCATACTCTTAGCTCGACTCATCGTTCTAACCGATATATCGTTATGTGGTATCGTTATATGTGGACTGCAATGTATTACCATGATCTGCACAAGCCACTAATTCTGCCTGTGCAGCATAGGGAACAAAGACTATCACATTCATAAAGTTGATGCACCACATTGCAGGATGACTTCATTTCAGAATTCACACCTGTCACATACATCCAACACGTGGAATCACTTACTGCACTGCTAGCCACTATTTGCAACACATTTATGAATGCCAATGGCTCAACACATGGGTTCTCAAAGTGGGTTCCGCACGCTCCTCGGGGATCCATGAGCCACAGATAAATATTCCCTGGTTCCACGCTTGCCAAGTCCGCATCGCCATAGTCATCAGCGGCAATCGTGCGTGATAGCAACGCCGAAACGCTTCGTGCCTGATTGTGCCTTTAAAGCTTTCATTCTTGCGTTTATCACCGCGCATAACACCAAGTTAGCGACTCGCTACGTACCTCGATAACTGCGTAGTCGCCATCCATGATCGCGTCAATACCCACCACGGTTTTCGTTTGCAGCGGTTGCAGCAAACAGTTTCGTTTTGACTCGGTGCACGCGTCGGCTGCGTGGCTTCAAAAATGTCTATTAACACGGTGATAGCAACCGCATCTTCGTCCGCAGTTGTTGCAGCAAATGGTAGTTTCATTTTGTCTTGGTGCGTGCGTCGGCCGCCTGCCTTGAGAACTGCAATGTCACCGTCGATAGTAGCCGCGGTTTTGTCTGCATCGGTTGCAGCGAACAGTAGTTTCGCTTTGAGTCAGTGCAAAGATGTAGAGGATGAAGCGCACTGTCTACATCGCAATGGACGGTCAATTGTTGGCAACCAGCTCACTGGCTAAAAAATTTCAAGCAGAAACTCCTCAGGGAGTTGTCTAAGTATGCGTAAGCATTGTTCCAGTTGCTCATTTCCATGCAGCAGGGTGTCGTCAGTGTTATGACACTTGATCCGGCCAGTACCGACGACAGCGCTGCGGCAACACAGACTGGTCAGGACGGAGGAGCAAGGTGCATTGATAACGCACGCAAAGTACTGCAGGTGGCGGCGCCATGTGCGCTGACGACGTTCCGATCATCCATCATAAGCCGTTATCGCTCTTTAGCTCCTTGTCCATCCGTGTCGAACCATTATGAACCGTGACCAAATGACTCCGGTGGCGGCTAGGATCGATCAAAATTACTCTGGCACGGCCGCGCGGACCGCATCTTAAAATTGATCTGCAAAGCGGACAGACAGTGCCGACTGCTGATAACTCCACGTGCTGTTTTCGCCGCTTCATTTGTGTTGAGGCGCCAGGCGGCACGAGGGTAAAGTCGCTCGCTGCTGCGAGCTCTTGAAAGTGATAGTCTTACGTGAGGGACGTACGGACTGACGTACGGAAAGTTTTCTTGTTGGGAAAGCTCAGAAATGCTTATGCATTTAAAAATAAGGTGCACGCGGTAGTGAAAATCGTGCCTCAGATGCAGACGCACATCACGGTCCCGCTGCGAAGGAAGTCGTGGAGTCCTTGACCGTTGCGAGCGCTAATCAGATACGAGATGACGAAACTGCAGTTTCCCGCGCTGCTTTTGTGGAAAATAGAAACAAGATTTGCCAATTCAGTAATAAAGCGGGTTGACGTAGTAGGCATTTGTTTGTTATTTTCTTTATACCTGCGATAATTCCACATTCAGTTAATTCAAATTCAGGCATTTTTTTGGTCTCGTGAAATCCACATTAACGAGGTTTTGCAGTACACAAAGTAGAGTCGGCACTAATTCTAAGACCTCTTGTGATGAAAGGTATAAGTTCTCTCCGTGCGATATACGCTGAAAACCCATTCTTTCTCGTCATGTCTTGGTTGCGATGCTGGTCTTGTCTTGGCTTATGACGATTGCACCCAGTATGCACCACGTTTGTTGCACGTCGCCTTCAAAATAGCCTGTCCACCAACACCGTTGGCCCAAAACATGCTGCACGCTACGCCTAGCATCTTTACTTAGGGTGGAGGCGGGGGGGGGGGTCCTTGGCACTTGATGAAGCTTAGCAGGGTTCCCTGGGACCAACATGCTTGAGAACCCCTGGCTTAACATTAAACTATGATAATAAAGCTACTCTTGTAGCATGTACTAACATGCTTACATTATCTAATATTGTATACAATCAATGACTGATTCGGACATCGATGAATCAGACATGCTTGATTATTCAGGCAGCCCTGTGGCCCCGCCACCAGCCTCGTAGACAATAGATAATTTTAGAATAGGGGACGCGAACGTTTTGGTGCCCCAAAGACATAGTGTTGAAGGCACTGCGCATGCGGAAGACGCAAACTGCAGTTGGGTTTTGCGCCGGGCACGCTATTTCGTTGGGCCTCTTCGATTATCCGTTCCCGACAATCCCGGACTGTCTGAGACTGTGCTTTCAGCCAATGAGCGTTGCGTATGCAGTCTTTCGGACAGTCAGAGAGACGGATAATCGAAGAGGCCCACTGACTTAGCGGGAACCTGAAAAGCCGTCCCAAAAGCTTTCCGTCAACAAACATGGCGGCTCCCATCGAAGCGACGGCTCAACCGAGCACCAAACTGCTCGATTTGTGGTAATGCGTAGTTCTTAAGGTAGGAGAACTGACTGCGGAAATCGCTTTCTCTCAACTAACGTGTGTAATGAAGATTGATTCATTACACGACGCTGATTCTGAATTCGATTGTCGATTCCATGGCTCGTAGGCCTAACGTGGATTAGCTTGGGTGGTGAAGGCAGGTAAAGTTCGTTACTCAAAATTAAGCGCAACAAAGTCGCTTGCTGCTAATAGAATAACCTCTAAATTGTAATTCAACACAAAAACACGAAAGTCAAACTTACTCTTCTTATCATAAAACGGGATAGTTTATTTGAATATTTATAATAGTTTTTCTCTGACACCATAGTGGCGCTTCAAGCTCAAGACACTATTCACAAATGCAAAGCCCTATTCTAGAACTTCACTACTGCATGCCCCAACGCTAACACCCGCAAAGCTCTTCGGGGCCCCAAACTTTAGGGGCCCCTATTCTGAAACTAATGTAAAGTGAGGACCTAAATCCTGGACACTTTATAGCACGTCATGCAATAATTCAAACTCTGCCTGCACGATAAAAACGGGATAGTTTATTTGAATATTTATAATAGTTTTTCTCTGACACTATAGTGGTGCTTCAAGCTCAAGACACTATTCACAAATGCAAAGCCCTATTCTAGAACTTCACTACTGCATGCCCCAACGCTAACACCCGCAAAGCTCTTCGGGGCCCCAAACTTTAGGGGCCCCTATTCTGAAACTAATGTAAAATGAGGACCTAAATCCTGGACACTTTATAGCACGTCATGCAATAATTCAAACTCTGCCTGCACGACCGTGTGCTAATTTGGCCACCGAGTTAAGCAGAAATAGCGATACAGTCGAACCCACATACAGTATAGACCACTTACAACGTAACCGCTTATAGTGCACGACCGGATATAGTGCGGTCTTTTCAGACTCCCGTAAACTTTCCCATAGCACTCTATGTATACATGTATCGCTTACAGTGCAGTTGCGGGAAACGAAATACCGGTTACAGTGCGGCTGCCTGGGAGTACAGAAGTCAGCGGAGACGGCGAACGCTCCCCTCAAACGGGCACCCCAAGAAGTGCTCGAGGAAGAAAGAGATGAAGTGGAGGAGAAGGGCACGTGGTGCGAACGAACAGCCAGTGAGGCTGAAAACACAATCTTGAGTGCGAGTCGTGAAATATCACGGCACGCATAGCGAGCGAGGGCCATGAAACTGCCAACGCCGGCAAACACTCGCTTCAGGATAACGGCAGTAAACGAAACTGCAGGGAGCGGGCGGTGCAGGCACGGCACGGCGAAGGGCGGCAGGGAAGCAGATTTCACCTCGGCAACTCCGCCGCTTTGGTGGCTCCCCTCGCCCTCCCTCATAGCTCCCTCACTTTCGACCGTCACCGTGTGCACCCGCCACGGCACCCGCCGCCGTGCAGGCGCGGCCGCTCCAGCCGTCCCGGCGCCAGCTCTCCGAAGTTTCGTTTTCGGAAGCATAAAGGAGAATGAAGGGTTCACTGCCATTTTCTACGCGTGGCTATGGTAGCGTGGCTGAGACGTCGGCACGTACACGCATGTTCCGGCGCAATGCGGAATCTGCGATCTTGTCATTTGAGAGAAGGTGAAATTCCCGCCGCGTTTTTTTCTTTTTTGTTCATGCGCGACATTGAGGGGGGTCTCCTAAGCTTTACTCTATGGCGGTGCCGGAGCAATACCGGTCAGAGGCGCCGCCACGTGATTTGGTTCGAATTAACGAGATTCGACTGTACATTGAATGCAAACGTTTTAGCTGCATTCCTCGACTGTCGCATACGCGCGGCGGCTCGGTGCACATGTTTTGCATATGTGCGGGCCTTGAAAATTGTTTCTTTGGTCATAGTGTGGTACCGCTTATAGTGCGGATATTCGCGACTCCGGCGACTTACGTTATAAGTGGTCTACACTGTATAATGACCCCAGATATAACGACCTATGTGCTATGACGACCCCATTACAGTGCATTTACGATTTTCCGACCCTCCCTATGGAAACTGCTTCCAGATATAACGAATGTTTTTAAAATTGCCATACTACTACAACGAAGGCTTTGAACCCAGTCCTGGTAAAAAGGGCACACGCGAAGTCCCAAAGCACGGCATCACGACCAAACTGAGCGCACTGCAGCACGTGCCCCACTCCAGTCCAATCGCGACGATACGGCCTGCGAGATGAGCGAGCGACCGCCTCGCAAGGATTACGGAAGCCGTGAAGTTGCGCCATGTTACGGGTTTCACGTTTTCAAAGCACAGCGCAGGCGTGCCGCATAAAGCATAACAGCATGGCGCGAGGCGTGTGTTGGCACATGCGCAGGTGCAATATCAGATGCCACGACGGCGTTACTCTCGTTTTAGCTCGTTTTTGCGCAGTTATGTCGCACCATTTGCACTGCGCCTGTTTCAATGATTTGGAACGACGATCTATGTCTTTCCATCATGGAAACAACGGCCGTTCAAGCGTCCCCATCGACACGGCACTACGTGGCCCGAGTCGGCGAGAACGCGCTACCCCATGCACTGCCCCCACACAATATTGCAAAGGGTCGGCGGTTACTACGCCGTTATCAGGAGATTACGGTTCGGCAGCACTTAATTTACGCTTTAGCTTATTTTTACACTTCAATTAAGACTACAAGAAACTTCCCCTATGCTTGCATTGGCTTCATTACCTGTTGCTACATGGCTGTGACTGACAAAAAATCAGGGTCCTCAGCTCCCCTTTTTGTTCAGACAACGCCACATACTACACAGGAGCAGATGTGTAACTAACACCTTTCAGTCACAAAATGACTGAAAGCAAAAGAGGGGTTCATGGAGTTTACCTCAAAGTTCATGGAGATTGGTGGCCGGTTCCACTTTTTCTTGGCTCTGTTTGCAGGAGCTCAATCTCTGCGCTCAGCTGCGTTTCCTTCATGCCAGCCATGCGCTTGATCTTCCAGACGATGGCATTCTCGCTGGCCTTGTCTTCGCCTTGCCCTTCATGCAGATTAGCTGCACTCCACTCGTGTTGAGTGGTGTTGGGATCCGCACCTGCAGCATTAAAAGTAAGTAAAATTAGCTCACAACCTGCTTGGTGCACACATTCATCCACTTAGTACTAAAAGAAATTTGGAGTAAACAGCTCTTGTTGGTGTCTAGCTTTCCTCGCCATTTTCAATGTACTTATAGCAACACCAATGCCTCAATGTCTGGAAAATCCACATAATCTTCAGCATTATTCCCTACTTACAAGGCACGGAGATTTGTGTAGCCGCTTGTGCAAAAGAAAGCGGGTACTATATTGTGCACGCAACTGGCTGTGTATAGCCATAGCACTACTTCAAGGTTTTTGTTAACCTCGACGTTTCTGCCCCATATGTCAGTACCGGTAGCAGGCGATGATTGCACACTTCTCTTTTCAACAACAGTGGTAACCTCTGAGTCAGGGTTTGGTAATGCCGGCTGTATGCACTCCAACTAATTTTTATTCTGTAAATTTCCCTTATGAACAGGGTCCCCTGTGAGTAATTAACCTATACTCTCCGTTGCAGACATCAGGTGCAATGGTGTGGAGGCTAGAGAGACTTCAGTACCTGCGTCAGCACTTAAAAAACCGTTCAATGCTTTTTTTGACTGCAACTGTGCACAACTGTTTTTAATGAAACAGTATTGAATGAGACAAGCTTAATCCTTAGAAACAAACACTGTGGTATATGGCCATCCAATGCAATGTGTGGATGCGTGGTGCATCAATTTGTTTTTTGGAGCGTTTCTTCCAGTTTTTTTTTTTTACTATAACATGCACTCGAACATCTACGGTTGTTTGAGACATCGTCAAAAAAACTTATGCGTCAGATTGGAAGATTACAATCCGAGAAAAGCTGTATTTTTACTGCTACCCGTCGTTTAAAATTATGTTGCAGCGTGGACCGATGCACATAGCTTGAGTCTTTACTGAAATTCCAGGAGCACTGGGGCTAGTTTTGACTATAGCTCCCGTCCAAGTTTTATTTTTCCAAACTCTCCAATCTGCCGAAATTGTCAAATATGACAGTTAAAGTTCAGTCATCATATCAGCATAAAGTTACTAGTAGGGAAAATTCCAACGGAAATGTTTAACAACGCATATGAAAACAGTCAATCAAACTGATCGATTTCTATAGGCATGGAATGAAAGTTTGAACTTCAGATTCACACAAAACTGCATATCAATGCATGGGCACATGTATTTCCTTGCAGCATTCTTTGGGATCACGTTGAGCTCTTATACTGAAAGGTTGCAGCCAAGGAGTGTTGGACGCAACAGCACTGTTTGTAGTTCTCAAATGCGGGCCACACACACCTTTCAGCTACCACGATTTATGATCAGGTGCACATTTAGCGAAAATTTGTAAACCTTTCATATCTCTTTGCTAGTTAAGCAATAGCCAAAATAAGCTTTCAGACACTGTCCCACCATACAGTGGCATATGTGCTCTGATTGCACTGTACTTTCAGTAATAATCAGACATAAAAATGACGACGATAAAATTTTTTTTTATTAAAGGATGGCTCGATCGCCATTATGTGGAATAAGAAGGGGGAAACGTAAGAATAAAAACAAAGCACATAAAGGTGATGTCAGAACACAATCGAAACACATACTAGCCCATAAGCATTCCGCCATTCCTAGCCTACACTCGCTGCATAAAGCAAATGACACGTGTAGTGCAGCGACCTTATCAGTGTGTTTATGTGCGTGGACTGTTGGAGAACTTGTGAGACTTGTGAATGAAGAAAGAAACAGAAGGTGAGCCAGGGGCAGCTTGCACGCTTGACAGCGTCAAGAGAAGAAACGAGAAAAAGGAAGAAGAAGAGAGGCGGGTGCCGAACGGGCGAGGGGGCTCATGACTTGGAAGACGCAGGACCAGTGCGCTGTTCCGGGAGCTCCCACGGTACCCGAGGCGGCCCTGAGGACAACGCGCCTGCCTGTCGGTGTAGACGCGGAGTGGCACCTGGTGTGACGCCGTTTGGAGCAGGCCTGGCTGTTGCCTGCTCGTAGCCGCCTGCTGGAGCAGCTTCAGGCTGTGTCCGGGGCGAAGCCTTACCGAGACCTTTGCTCGAGGCCTAACCGAGGCCTTTGCTTGGAGGCCGCCTCTTGCTCGAGATGGCACGTGAAGCTGTGGCGGTGGAAGCCACCCGCCCGACACCCGTTTGAGTGCTCTGGCCACGGTAAAGCAGCTGTGGGCCGTCGGCTGCCTCATCTGATGACCCGTGCCGTCATCCTGCCTTGGCTTGCCTCCAACGGGAAGCGTCACGACAGCTCAGACGGTCTACCGCCAATCGACGAGACTATCAGGACTGAAACTGTGAGACGTACTTGCTTTTTCCTTGAATGCTGCGCGTAGGACTTAGTGTAGGCGTGTGTGTTTTATGAACCTTTGCTCTGTAGTCTATGTTTAGTGCTTGTCTTGTTTCAGTCCTATCATGTTATATAAATGTTCGTTTACATCCGTTCGTGCGTCTCTGACGTTCATTATCGCCTGACTGCACACAGACATACGTGCCGAACTATTCCATCACAACATGCTTCCAGGCACCAGTAGACGAAAGACTTCCCCAAGATGCCTTGATATCTGAAGTGAGGCTAAGTGCTTGCAAAAAACCACCAATTTACAGTTAATAATACAGTAGAACCTTGTTGATACGATACGATTTCATATGATTTCCCCACGCCAACGTTTGTGATTGCGAACACAGAAATTGACCCAATAAGGCTATGGTTCTTTTTTCTTGCAGGTTAATACGTTCCCAGAAAGCACACTTATTTCAGCACCAACAATCGGTGCATCAACAACCTGCGATCGTACGATACGTTTTCTGGCCGCTATAGATCCCGTGTGAACAAGAAAAGGCGCGAGGCACGCATGATGAAGAGCAGCAGGCATCCACCGCAGCAGCTCCCCCGCAGTACTCACCCACTTGTGTAACGTGGAAATGCCAGCACGCACTCACTCCCCTCTCCCTGCATGATCTTAGGCAAACCACTCGGGCAGTTGCATGTCGCATTCACAACTATCACCGCCATATGCTTTCAACGGCGAAGTGCCGTTGAAAGCATATGCTACTGCATGTTTTTAATAGGTGATAACTAGCGGTGTGTGAAAATTCGAAAAGTTCGAATACAGTAAAAGCTCGTTAATTCGAATTTCGCGGGGACGCCCAATGATTCAAATTAAACCGAATTCAAACTAACGAAAGTCATTGAAAAAACAGCAGGAATTGAGACGGGTTGTTGGAAAATCACTCAAAATATTTATTTGCGAAAATAATCTGTGATCACTGTCTGTTCTCTTCTTTGAATGCGATCGCCATAGCCTTGTTTTCAACGTGCGAACGTGGCAGAAAGCATCCTCTGCGCCTTCCTCGAAGGTGAAGAATAGCACGACACGCATAGCCTTCATTAGCCTCTTGCGACTGCCAGTGAACGCATCAGTTGCGTAGGCCTCCTCAATCGCTCTTATTTTTATATACGTTGAAAGAGTGCTTTTGGGGATGCCATGCTTGCTTGCGATTTCAAGCTTGTTTTGCCACCGTCCACTTCACGAAGGATTTCTACCTTCTCCTTGAGCATTTTGGTGCTCTGTCCTCTTCCGCGAGAAGTCATACTGTAGTAAGTGTGGATATGCTAGGTCCAGCAGCCGAAGGCAACACCATCACAAACCCACGACACGGACGAACGACTATGTAGCTCTGACGTACCGAGGTCTAGCAACTGAATGTGCGGCACACAAAGGACACGGAGACTAAACAGACACGTCCGGCATGAACCACCACACGAGCGAAGAGCGAGCGCAATGACGCCAGTGACGCCACGTATCCGGGCGCTGCGCTGCGCCATCTATCGTTGAGCCTTAAAAGCTTGCGGCAGCAGTTAAAATACCACCACGCAGCGTGCGCAGTTCGAATTATCGATAGAGGAGCCGATGCACGCGTGAACTAACGAGTTGGTTAACCCATAGATGCCTATATATTGTGGCCGGACCGTGACCATCAGTTCGAATTAACCCGAAAGTTTGAATTAATGAGGTGCGAATTAACGAGCTTTCACTGTAGTATCAAATATTATATTTTAATATTCGTATTCGATTCGAATGTTCGGTTAGATACGAATATTCTAATATTGCTGGCTGTGTGGAAGCAAACACGGTTCTTAGCATTTGTTTCTAATCAAAGAATATTGGGGTGATTTTGTAATGAATTTTGCAATAACCTTGCGCTGCTAGTGAAATTTCGCCTGTCAGCACACTTAGCCACTAGACGTCTAAACTTTGGGGGAAAACCAGCCTCTCAGTATAAGGGGCACGAGTTTGCGGACAGCGAGGGTGCACTTTTTTTTTTGGCATTGCCATCCCCAATTCTGGGCTTACTGCTCGACAGCAAGTGTGAGCGACGATGGCATAGGGTCAAATGTCTCCGAGCTTACGGGCATTTGATGCGGTATAATAAGGCACAGGCTGGCGAGGACAGCTGGCAGGGATTACCAAATTTTCCAAGTTAACATAAGCCAAATACACAATGTTTTAGTATAACAGCTTACTAGTCTAGGTCTTTAACACTGACAATGTTCCAACAAAATTACCCAACTTGTTAATAATGCATGTGCATATCATTATTCGATATTCGAAGCTAAGTATTAAAAATTTTTGATTCGCACCCTAGTGATAACCGAAACACCACTGTTGCCTTTCCCTGCTACTGGTGGCACGATGTGAGCGTCATGTTTCGCTCTTGCAGTATCAGTGTCCCCACACCAGCTTGATTTCGTTTCCCGTCACTGTTAAACACTACGGCCATGCAATACCAAGACGAAGCCTGTGGTGACGGCGTATCGTGCCACATGGATTCCCGCCGAATGGACATGTCAAAACTTCCTGCCAAAATACCCCACCCAAAGAAGCTGCTCACCCAGGCTGAATTTGAGGAGCAGAAATGTAAGCTTGCGGAAGGTGCAAAAACAAACAATGCGCGCCTCGGCCACTGCTCGAACCCCTGTAACGAACACAACACTTCCCGTTACGTAGATTTCAACATCAGTTCAGCCTCCCTATTTTTTAGCCAACTTCGGATCAAACATTTTCCGTTTAGTACACCTTTCTAGTGCTTTTTTCCAAATGTATAACGAGATTCTACTGTAGAGGAAGCAAGCCTATCGTGCTAAGGAATGTAATGTATTAATGGTCCCATGGCATGGAACAACACATTATGATGTTGACCTGCGATGTCATGGATCATTTCCTTTTTGTGCAGGCCCTTCAAAAATGTGACATGCATTTCGACCAAGCAACACATTGAGTGACTCATCTTATGGCACTGACCTCGATCTTCTGCCCTATGAGAGATGGCTTAAAGTTGGACTTGAGCACCACCTTGACCTCCATCTTCGTGCGGCCCACTTCACGCACCAGCGGGATAATGCGGAACGGGAAGCTGATGTCCTTGGTGATTCGGTACCTGCCACGAGAAAAGGGTGGCATAGTCTATCTTACACATCCAGTTAATGACTCCGCAGAAATGTGCATCAGAAAGATACACAATGAAACGGTTTACAGTGTAGACCGCTTACAACGTAAATCGCCGGAGTCGCGAATATCCGCATTATAAGCGGTACTGCACTATAACCAAAGCAACAATTTTCAAGGCCCGCACATATGCAAAACATGTGCACCAAGCCGCCACGCGTATGCAACAGTCGAGAAATGCGGCTAGAACGTTTGCATTCAATGTACAGTCGAATCTCGTTAATTCGAACCAAATCACACGGCGGCGCCTCCGACCGGCATTGCTCTGGCACCACTATAGAGTACAAGCTTAGGAGAGACCTCTCAATGTCACGCGCGAACAAAACAAAAAAAGAAAAACGCGGAAGAAATTTCACCCTCTCTCAAATGGCAAGGTCGCCGATTCTGCGTTGCGCCAGAACATGCGTGTACGTGCCGACACCTCAGCCACGCTACCATAGCCACGCGTAGAAAATGGCAGTGAACCCTTCTTTCTCCTTTACGCTTCCCCTACTTTCTAGTCACGTGATGACCTTGCACGCTGCGGCTATGACGAAGCGGGAAGCAGCGGCGCTGTCCGAGGCCGGCCTCGGACAGCCCAACTGCCCACAGCCGAACTGCCCACGCCGGAAAACGCCCGCTTCCCGATAACGGCAGAAACTGAACTTCAGGGAGCTGGCGCCGGGCCGGCCGGCGGGCGCGCACGGTGACAGTCGAAAGTGAGGGAGCTATGAGGGAGGGCGAGGGGAGCCACCGAAGCGGCGGAGTTGCCGAGGCGAAATCCGCTTCCCTGCCGCCCTCCTCCCTCACATTCCATGGTCTCCGCGTGCGCCCTTCGCCGTGCTGTGCCAGCGCCACCCGCTCCCTGAAGTTTCGTTTACTGCCGTTATCGTGAAGCATGCGTTCGCAGTTTCGTGGCCCTCGCTCGCTATGCGGGCCGTGATATTTCACGACTCGCACTCAAGATTCTGGTTTCAGCCTCATGGCTGTTCGTTCGCACCACGTGCCCTTCTCCTTCACTTCGTCTCTCTTTCTTCCTCAAGCACTCCTTGGGCGCCCATTTCAGGGGAGCGTTCGCCGTCTCCGTTGACTTCCGTACTCCCAGGCAGCCACACTGTAACCGGTATTTCGTTTCCCGCAACTGCACTATAAGCGATACGTGTATACATGGAGTGCTATGGGAAAATTAACGGGAGTCTGAAAAGACCGCACTATATCCGGTCCTGCACTATAAGCGGTTACATTATAAGTGGTCTATACTGCACATGCGACAATGTGTACAAGAACATAATCCAAACCCGAGGCAAATTTGATCACGACTGAAGGTTCCAGCCAGCCCCCTTTCTATAGCAAAGATTTTCGTTATTTAATTCAACCAGCTGAATAACTTGACCAATTTCGTTGGTCCTGTCATTGTCGGATTAACAGAAATTATCCGTATAAGCATTATTGCAGTCGATGCTGATTACAGTAAAACTCCGGTGATACGATCACGGCTGGTACGAATTTCGGTGCGATACGAATTCGTAACATTCCCCGGCCAAAATACATTGCTCAAAAGACTAAATAAATTGGCTGTTCCGAACGTGTTGCCGCGCCACTACGGATCATACGACGGTGAGCAACAGTGGCGGCGGCCGAGCCAGCGGAGCAACCGGCACAGACAAGCTGGCACAGCGGGATATGGGCAGGATCCATAGTCGCCAAGCAACCAGCTACATCACGCGGCTGCGCCATCTCTCATTGGTCTCCATGTCGAGCGGACCAGACCACATCACAGCCTAGCTGATGCTTTGACCAGCGACAAAGTAGACGAGGACTGCTGCAGCAACGATGACCGCGGTAGTAGCCCCGATGGCCAAAACACTACCTGCACTCGAAGTGCTGAGGTGTTCAGTGGCGTGCGAAAACATTCGCGAGATCACGTGCGCGTACTTTTATTTTTATGCCTTTCAGAAGGCGATCGTTGACGATTTGGGCAAGAAAACGCACACGGTTAGCAGAACCCTATTAATACCTTTTTCAAGGGACCGTGAAAAAAAAAAAAAAAGTAGCAATTTCACCCAAAAGGTGAAGCAACGATTGCGAGAGCAAGTCAGTAGACAGCTGTACGAAGTAAGCATATTAGTTTTATCGGCCATATAAACTTACAAACATTCTTACTAACTAAATTAACAAGCACATTGTCACACACGCACAGGTAAACATGAACACATCTCATTCGATGACCACAGAAACTCGCTTTCAGAACTGGAGCGTGGAAGCGCAGCAGCAGCCGCAGTGAGCGAATTGACCTTCGCGCTGTTTCTCGCTGAACGCAAACTCAACATCGAATGCACAGCGCATACGAAGCTACCGGCACTAGGCACACTTTGTCAACATTGCAGATCGTTTTGACAACGAGGCCCGCGCGGGCGTGCTGTATCTGCAATGTGCCGGTCGCTTGTTGCAACGTACAAGCTGGCAGCACCGCTAAATTTACGTGACCGCCACATTCAAACACAACGCAAGATGCAGGAACATTACAGATTGGCAACGTATTAAAGGGAACTTCATACATGAAAGTCAGTAGAATTTAGGTCGGGACCGTGGAAATTCAACGTAGCATGCATCCTTTGTAGCAATTGCTACGATTGGGTGGACTTCTCATGTTTCCTTTTGACAGCCAGGAAAAAGCGAGCAACTTATGAATTCATCTTTTCTTGATTTTGTGTATGTTTTGATACGAATTTTGAGCGATATGAATATTTCACACGACCCTGCGAGATTCGTATCACTCAGATTTTACTGTACAATGAAGCCACATCTGACAATACCTTTGTTACATTCAATATTCGTTATAAGCTATACTTGTCACACGCCAACATCAGCGAGAATCATTTTAGATTTACTTCATTAGTACAGTAAAACCTCATCAATTTTGATTTCATGAGATCGAAGAAAATGTCAGAATTAACTGAATGTCGAATTATCGAGGGTATCAAGAAAAGAATCAACAAATGCTTACTAAGTCAACACACTTAATTACTGAATGAATCGGCAAATCCTGTTTCTATTTTGCACAAAAGCAGTGCGGAAGCTGCAATTTGCATTTCGCGATATTAGCGTTCACAGCTTTGCTGTGGGGCAGCGACACGCGTCTTCATCCGAGACTTCACTACTGCGTGCATTGTTCCGGCATTGCTGCAATTCACGTACAATGTCCGCTGATGACTATGGTGATGTGAACTCCATCACTTCGTTTTGGTTGGACGTTAGCGCTGTTCTTGCTCTTCTGCGTTGCACATTTGTGGTGCTCGTCGAGCTCTGAGAGTTGTCCGAATTAACCGATGTGCAAAAAATGTCCGAATTAATGAGTGTTTATTGCATTAAATAATGCACATGCCTGCCGAGACCAGAGGATGAGTTCAATTTTCTGAATTAACAAGGGTCGGATTAAAGAGGTTTTACTGTATATTTGCATTCACTATACTGAGGTTCGAATGTGACATGACCATGAAAGTCAGTTGGCACTTATACTACAACCAGGTTGCACACTCTGCATTCACAGCTAAGAAGTTAAGGAAAATGAAGACAACCCACACAAGTACTTGAACGTGTGTGGCTATAGTTAGGGGTATGCAAATGAGTATGCCTGACCCCTGTTCACACACAGAACTGTTGCATACTTGTAACTAAATTACTGAAAAGAAAAAAGAAGGGGTAGAATGTGCTCACTAGTGCAAGTATGACAGCTTAACGGTGCAGACAAAAAGGTGAACTCTTCCATTCTCTGATCACACAGCCTTTTGCAGTTTCAAATATGCACAAGCCTCTGCTGTCAACCCAACTATAGCCACTCTTTAGTGTCCACTTACCTCATGAGTTCGAACTCCCCGTCCGGAGGAATGAAGCTGATGCTGTGTTCACTTTCAAATTTGCTCAGTTTCACGCACTGGTGGAACTGGCAGTCGTCTATCGCTATTGATGTCTTCCCTGTGCTGCAGAAGAGGAGAATGTATGAAATACAGTCAACACCTGAACACAATACACATACTGCAGGTCGCATATTTTACCAAGTGCAACACAGATCCACAATTACGACAATATTGAAGGCCATTCAATCTATGAAGTCGCACTGCAGCAGTTGAAAAAGCCTGCATGGCCCTGCACCTGTTTTGGCCCTGCGTGTTTCTACATATTAACATATCACATGTTGAGATGTAAAATTGCCTAAGCAACAGACATAGTACTCTATTTACTCGATTGTAACACGAGCTTTTTTCACGATTTTCGCTGCTTGAACTCGAACCTCACGTTACATTTGAATAACCTTAAAACTTGATTTTAAGACAAATATTCTAGATCCTGCAGTATTTAACGTTACGTTGGCAACTTGTACCTTTACATCTCGATACAATCCACAGACAAGACAACCTGTTTTTTGTTGGTAATGTCATTTTGTTGTGCTTGTGAGTGGTGTTACAATACTGCAGTACTCTGCAGCCTTTCGCACTTTGACTTCATTCGCAAAATTTTGGCAATGTAGCATGTTCGGTATGATGCCTGCTTCGAGAGACAAGCAATTTTGATGGCAGAGGAGCTGGAAAATTCCACCATAGCTCGGTGGCTCGACATCGAGTCTCTTCGTGGATGGCAGGACCAACAGAAGGCCCTCAAATGCAAGGCCGGTCGGAAGAGCTCTGTGGACCTCGTAGTGGCTTGGTACTGTCCCCCAATTAAATGATTGTGCGGTTCTTCAAGAAGTACTTGATCTCGAACAAGCTTGACGGCATGGATGACTTGATTCTTGGGTAATCACTTGCAGAGATAGCATCGCTTTCGCGATACTTGGCTAATCCAAGCAACGAACCAACCCCCGGAAAGTAAAGCTTGTTTCGGTTTCAAGGAACATGCACGCTCCTAGTGGTTGCCGGATATCCCAAGTTATTTTCCTTATTTCTCTCTTTGCGAATTTTAAGTCGGGCGAAGCGCGGGATGGGAAAGATAAGACAGAAAAGCTTGATCAGGCGCGCAACGAATGGAAGACGTAGGAGACCAGGTCGACCAAGCATTAGACGAAGATGGCTAAATCGGGGCATCACATGCGTTGTGCGGCTCTGTGGCGTTCGAACACCAGGAATTGCAGTTGTGGGAAGTTTGAGGTTTCCTAATGACCACGGGTAAGCGCAAGTATTCACTATTTTCCGAGGAGGTATTTGCTTTGCATGAGTAAACCAGTTCTGTGCAAGCCGGAGTGGACATAAGAGCAGTGTCGCTCGACTCATTCGTCATGACGGGAGCCCATCTGCTGCCGGTGAAATACTTGTAATGAAGGGCTTGAGTGCATGTTTTTGGTCTATACATTTTGTTCACTTTTTGTCGACATGCACAGCCAAGGTTAAAAAAAAAAAGGAAAAGTAAGAAAGACTGAGAAATAATTTTCGCATTAGTTTGGATCTCCTGGAATCTATTTTCACTCATTATGTACAAATTCCCGTTGTGAATGAAAATTGCTTCTGTAGATTGTCACTTTAGCACTGCGTGGATGTCAGTCTTTTTCCAGTACGAAATGTGTGAATAAAAAGAAAAACGTTTGATATTTACTTGTGTTGAGTTTTGTCTGACTGAGAAATCTGCCAGCTTTAGTTGATCCACTTCACAACACACGAACAAATTAACGATTGTTGGTGCCAGGAAGTTATTTTCTTTATGCTACCCCCCACTATATCTGGACTAGTTGAAGTACATGTAGCCCTAAATTTAACCGCAAGACAGCACTTTCAAAGCGACTACTTTCACGAAATGATGAAATGTAATACATTAACCACGAATATTGTTAATTAACGGTTCGCTATATAAATTTTCTTTATTATAATTGCTTGGGACTGGTGCGTACGAGCATTGTCCCAGTGGTTTAGAAAATGAATAGCAGCTTGCGAGCTAAACCTGGTAGGAAGAAAGCGCTTCCTAATACAGGACACACTTAAGCAGATTCTGCTCCACGATTTGGCCAATGTCGCCGCACGGCCGCGGACCTGCAAGAGAGCACGAACACAGTCCGCTTGCATGCGAAGTGGGAAAGGAGGGCTTCAGCGGCAACCCTCCTCCTCCCGGCTGCGTGCCCTCAGCCTCATCAGTGAGGGCATGGAACCATTGTTTTGTTTGTGAATTATTTCCAGTAGGATATCCCGCAGCCGCCAGTGGTGGAAGCAGCGCTGCCGCCGCGTATCGCCATGGGACCGAGTGTCCCATGTGAGGTATAGGGAGTTTCTGGCCCCTGACCGAACCCCTTAAAGTATACAGCTTCTTTCTGGGGTTTTACGTGCCAAAACCAGTTCTGATTATGAGGCACGCCGTAGTGGAGGGCTCCGGATTTATTTTGACCACCTGGGGTTCTTTAACGTGCACTACAGCACAAGCACACGGGCGTTTTTGCATTTCGCCTCCATCAGCTGACAGTGTTCTTGGCACTGATAGTGAGCCTAGCTCAGTCCCAGAAACACTTGGCAGGGACGCTTTCAGTGCCGAGTCACGCAAATTTCCCGAATGTGAAACTATCTGCAAGAGTGATCTCCCGAGAATACCACCCCAGGAAAGTTGTCTTCCTCAGACGAAGATTATAAGTGAAGAGAACTCGTTTCCTAATTGATTCCTTGAATAAAGGTAACAGTTCTTTTTCCCTTCACCTTGCATTACATTCATCGTTCTATTTGTTAAATTTTTGAGTGACTGGAAAGTGGACCCTCGCATTACATTTCAGTAATACAGTCATTGCATTTATGTAAATATCTAATAGATTTATGCTTCACAACGAAAGACAAAACCAAAGCACACGCATGTAAATGCACGCATCTCAGCACATTAATTGGCACTGAAGTTAGACTGGTATGGTGCTTTGATCCCTCATTCGTATTCACACTCCTGTTGTGCATTAAGGAATATGAAAAACAGCGAATCACTGGCTGGCCCACAGGATGGCTGA